>NW_027045430.1:0-300000 GCF_963576615.1 Watersipora subatra
AACTTTATTAATAATAATATTTATATCTTTAGTTAGTTGTAACTAGTTTAGGCCTTTGTATCATTATAAGCTCTGGGTATACATGCTATCACTCTATTTGTATTTACCTTGTAGATCAGAACAGGAGAAGGTAGTGTTTGATATCACAGGTTGTCTCCATCTTTCTATAACCAAAATGATGCACTTTATAGCTGGCTGTATAGGATGTATGTACTGTATGTCATTACTATACTTGAGTAGATACTGATAGTATTGGATAAGGTTACATCTTTGACAGTCAACTTTGTTTGTAGATATACCCATAGATCCTCTCTATAAATCTTGACAACTCTGAACATTCAGTTGTCCAGTCGTTCGTTCGATACGCCAGGCCTGTCTGAGGAATGATGGCTCTGACCAATAGATGTTGTCATGACAGACGAGCCAAGTGATGCGGGCTAGTGATCTTTAACCAGTTTCTTAGGTGCCGATATTAGTCCGAACAACTAGGGTTGCCTATAGTAACATAATCTGCTGCCTCCAATTTTAAAACATGCAGAAGCTAAAAAGGGTATTAGAACTCTGAGGTGAACTTTAGTGTTCCCTTTAAGTGCAACTCTTTGATATGCTGGCCGTTGATCACATCACTGTCTTAGTTAGTCCCATGCTATCTCATGCATAAGGGCCATTCCATGGGGACTGGTCCAATGTGTGTGCTGACCTGTCACAGATATGATTAAAACTAATTCTATGTTAAAGAGCATGTCAAACTTGGTGGAAATCTAAATTTCTTAGCCTCTCAACATTTAGTGGCGTTGCCGGCATCACCTCAAAGTTTGCCATTCAGGAGGGGCAACTCCGAGTCGGATTTGTTAGGTTTTTTGATAACAAATATCTCGAAAACTATATCTTCTAAAAATCTGAATTTTTAGTTGTCTTCTTCCACATGTGATCTATCATTTTCATTTAAAAACTTTTCTGTCGGAGGCTGTCATTTAGGGTCAGAGGTCGCTAAAGTAGGTCAGCGGGCCTTATTTTTATCAAGTTTTGTAGATTTAAGCTATTTTAGCGTCACGTAAAACTCAAATTTTTTTTCATTTTCTGGCAATGTAACTCTTGATATATGCTTATTAATGTATTTTTTACATAAAAATAATTTATATTTGTCAAATTTCATCCTCGTGCAAACATGATATTACTATGGTCATAGCTGGTCACATAGTATCACAGTCATAACTGGTCACAAGCCATCATTTGACCATGATAGCTTGTGACCACATATGACCATGATACCACGTGACCAACTAAGGAGTTCTACCATGTGACCAGCTATGACTGTTTTACCTTACATCATGCTATGTGGCCGAATGCTCCTGCATCATTGCTGGTCACTTCGATCATATGGTATCACAATCATAGCTGATCACATGGTATCATGTTCATAACTAGTCACATGATATCACAGTCAAAGCTGATCACACGGTGTCATAGCCATTGCGGGTCAGAATCAACAAAGTAATATCTAGCCCATTAACTTTGTTTGATTTAGGAATAGCTGATTGCCTGGCAACTCACTCTCTGAATACCGTTAAGGTTAGTCATCGTCTCACTGGTGTTTCATTCATTGTTCCGCCTCACTCCTAGCTGTTAACTCAAAGCACCAAACTCTCTTCACAAGCTTGTCTCAGTAATTCTAACATTACAAGCCATCATTTTATGTTTTAATAATTCAACCATAAAGTACCACATTTGTATAATATGGTATATTAGACATGTTCATGTAGTATATAAACTCAGTATATTATTTGATTAATAGTTGATGTTTATCTCACTGTCAACTTATAAGAAATTTCTCTCTATAAACTCTACATCTGTAGAGGAATAGTTGAGTACTAGTTAAAATGTTGCTGTTAAGCTTGTGTTATCTATAGAGAATGTCTCTTAGATTTGAGAGTTACCTCTATTGCAGCTGGATCCATAGTGCCAACCACATGTTTTTATCGGAGGTTCATTGATTGCTGTGATCCTGTTCAATCAACTCCGGGACATTGGGTTGTCTTCAAAGATGGATTGTCAATCTCAACTCCGTTCTATCCGGTATTATTAGTAAGTACAAATATCTTGTGATTTAGTACAAGGTCTTAAATGAAGCTATAACTCATACTTTCTGAAACTAACTTTAACATAGAGCGATGCACACAAGTTAGTTTTAATCTAATTGAAGGTCGTGAACCTAGCGCCAGAGATGCAACTAGCTTTACTTTAACGTAAGTTACTCAGGCTAACAATAATCTAATGCAAGTTTTTGCTTTGATATATGTATTCTATTGTTACATCCTCGATCAAGATCAAATTTAATGTCAGTATTGTAAGATTATATGGTACCTGATTTATTATAAGCCGCAATGGTACGTGATAAATTGTAAAGTTATATGGTATCTGATCTATTGTACGATTATATGGTACCCGATCTATTGTAAGGTTCTATGGTAGCTGATTTATTGTACGTTTATATGGTATTTGATCTATTGTAAGGTTCTATGGTACCTAATTTACTATAAGGTTCTTTGGTACCTGGTCCATTATAAGGTTTTATAGTACCTGATCTATTGCAAGGTTCTATGTTATCAGATCTATTGTAAGGTTCTATGGTACCTGATCTATTCTTAAGCCTGGTTCCCATATACGCCGCAAAGCACCGGCGGTAATATCGCGCAGCAAAACACTTGCGGTGCTCGGCGCAGTTTAATGTTCACATAAAAGCCACATCGTTAATAATATTGTAAACATAATTGCGTAAACAAATAAAATGTTCGCTCGCCATGCCGTTCTTATAATGGTGACCTTTACCCGTACAGTGCATTTCGGGAAGGTTTTGCCTGCGGTCGTTTGCGAAATTTGAACAGCGCTAAACTATTGCGATGCCGCCGGCAACTACCGGCGATCCTCGGCGATCCTCGGCGGTCCTCGGCGCATACGTTCCCATTTCATCGCTAATAGCCTGCGGTGTGTCACCGGTGCTTTGCGACGTATATGGGAACCCGGCTTTAGGTGCTATGATTGCTGATCTTTGTAACATTCTATGCTGTTTGATCTATTGTAAGGTTCTATGGTATTCTGGTATGGTATGGTGGTTCTAGTTTCACGTTAGTTAGCTAATTTTCCTGTGTTTCGCTCTCACGACCAGCTGGCTGTTTAACCGAAACCTATCTAAGGACATTTGCCTTTGTCGCCCTTTCAATATGTTGCGATTAGGACAAACACAGGTGTCATCACAAAGGGTTAATGCACGACCACTAACCAGCTTGTCCGAATGTCTATTTTTTATAGTTGTGATAGATATCACCGGCTTTTTCACATAGCATCGTTTCAGTTACGCTGTCGCCGGCCAATTGTTTGTCTTTAATTCAATACCTGAGCAGTCTCTTCATCAGCGGTCGTGAAGATCGCTGTGTTGTGTAGAAACTATGGTTGGCCTTTAGCAAACTAAATGCCCTGAACATAAACTTTCTGTTTGATAATTGTGGATGTATTTCTGTCATTTTACTGAGCTAGCTCAATCACGCATACAAATTTCGCCTATTTTTCAATACTTGTCCATTTAATATCAATTGCTATCATTCAGTTTTTTTTGCATTATTATTTATTTTACTGGCAAAAACTCGGTCGACGCACAGTACTTTTAATTCACATGATTCTGCACTGAAAATTGCGCACAACAAAAACACAGTACAAAAGTGTAACCAGAGCAGTTAAAAAATATAGCGCGATGCTGTTCTCATAAAACACCTTCGACGTACTGGGCAACTGATTCAGGTGCTCGTATATCAAACATGGCTCGTATGGTAGTGCTAAAACTTGCTTGAAAGCTGACTCGTATCTCAAGTTTCTCGTAAGTTGGGGCACTCGTAAGTTGAAGTATATTGTAAGGTTTTCAAGCTAGTTCTAACCGAGTACTATGTGAGAAACTTTGGAATACACTGAGAAAATATTATTGATCAGAAGGTTAGAAATATATTAGTGTAGATATTGGAAAATCTCTCTCAAGTAGAGAAGACTGATTGTGCCTAACAGGAAGTTTCAAAGAACAGACTAGTTCATTGTGGGTGTTAGTGTGTCTTGAGTGTAGTTCTGTTAGTTCTAGTCACTTTATTAAAGCTCCTCTCCTCTGGTCACAGCTTAGTAGACAGTAAGCTGTGACCAGAGCTCTATCACTGGTGGTTAGTAATACAAAAATTTGTTATATTTTCTTCAGGTAGTCAACTGATGAGCTGTTTTTCTCTGTAATTTGTTGAACCAAAGAACTGTCATGTTGTACCTTACCCTGTCTCCTTTAGTGTTAGCTGAGGAGGATTGTCAAGAGTACCTCAACTTCCAGACCAAGTTCTATACCTTCACCATCTACAGTCGTATTCAACCTATAGATTGTGACAGATTTGAATGCCTTTCACATCAGGAAGCGTATAAATTCATGAATTGCAAAATAGTGAGACAGCTGGAGGTACGTTCCAAGATTTGTTCCATTTTTTCTGACTGCAGTTAATTCTTATTTGGCGTGTAAACATAACATATTGATCAGTATTTATGGAAAACCATTAAAATAGTTCATTAACAGTTTGGACTCTAGTGAACTGGTCCCATTCACCAGAGCAGGGTACCAGCTATAGTGAGTGGAATCCCAACAGAGAATCCCACTCACTGCGAGATCTTCTGTTGGGATCCCTCAGCTTACTGTAGGATCCCAAAAGCTTTTTGACAGTTCCCACTCATAGTTATTTTTTAACATTTGAAAGTAGGTATATCACAAACATTTATTGATGGTAACGTCTGCATAAAACCTAAGATGAACCAAACATATCTATGCGTCTGTATATTTTTGTTTTACCGCTATCTCCTTCACCCCATGGTTTACAAACTGACTATATTGGTGGTTATTAATATGTGTGCAAGGTCAAGGACAATTGTAACATTGCGCGCCCAAGTCATTAGAATATAACGGCTGTAATTATTGTACAGTGATATGGTTGTAACATAAATGACACCTCCTAAATACATTAGTATGCACACGCGCTAAATAGATATCCCCCATATGAAGAGAATTTCAAAGAATGTTTAAGATAGACTTGCAACAAAATTCATTTTACAGTTATTTGGTATCAAAATATTCACCATGTCTTACTCTGCTGTGTTGTAGGTGCAAAATATGGGGAAATGTGGTTACAAGATCTTAAAAGCTCAAGATCTTTTTTAAAGAAATTTTAATCTGCAGCGGTTTTGTGATGGCGGCGATTATTTGTTCGTTTTTGAGCTTTTTAGAGCTTGTAATCACATTTCCACATATTTGGCACCTGCAACACAGCAGAGTAAGACATAGCTAATTTTCCGATACCAAATTACTGTAATGTGAATTTTGTTGCAAGTCAACCTTTAACATTAAAGCTCATAAATTACATAATTTTTTTTATGGTATATTTCAATACATTAGAGTCTTGGCTTTCAAATTAGCTATTGTTTGCCATAGTGAGACAGACATTGGTTGGTGTTTATAGGATTTCCCTAAAGCTCTACCGCGAAAGAGTTTACTGGCATAGTCTCGAAAATTGTGATGTCGCAATTCTCATATTCGTTGTTGTGTGCTCTTATTGTTTATTTATCAACTACGATAATGGCGATAATGACGCTAGTGGCAGGCCAAGGTAGGATAACTCCAGAGAACGAATGAAGATGACAAATCAGTCAGTGTCATTAGTTCTCCACGTACATATTATTTCTATGATAAGTACCTCAGACTCAAAGCACCATACTATAATTTCCCGATGATATTATGCGCTAGCTCTTTATTTTTAATGTAATGTTGAGGGTGACGACTGAGACTAATTAATTTCAAGCATTGCGTGATTTCGCGAAAATGCGGTTGACATTTAGTCTAAGGGCCACGCAGGTCATAATTTAATCGATGTGATTTCATTACCTCTATCAACAACAGTACATTTATTGAAGCATAATTAATTAACCCAGAACATGTGTTTGTATTGGTTGGGCGTTAGCACGATCGCGGGCATTGTTGATTATCTAGAATCTTAGTTTATTATTAGCGCTCTCCGGATTTAACAGCATCGATTGTCACAGAAAAACGCAGCCTCAATGGCGGCAAAAGGGATTGACGACCTAAGGCTAAATGAGAATTAGGGCGTCACATTTTGAGTACCTGAACCAAGTGTTTTTTTTGCAGGACGTACTTTTGACACCCCGTTTTTTATAGTTCTATCATTCTTTGTGTATTGAATATAGGCTCATTCGAAAGCCAAGACTCTGATGCATTAAAATACATAATAAAAATATTATGTAATTTACGTGCTTTAAAATAGATACAAAGAATGTAACTAATAACAAGCCCTTTGTCTTTAAAAAGAGAATCTTTACTACCAGAGTAGTTGTTTGTTCTGTTATCTACACACCATCTATACAATGTAGATGTTGGTGGCCAGAATGGTAATAATTAAAGAGTGAGTCATTTTGGTGACTTTCACAACTTGTTTTGTTTATATTAGGTTAAGATAACACGAGAAGGTAAACACAACTCATGATGATAGCGATATCAATGTAGCAAGAACAAAGTCAATATGGTGGTCATTTTCGAAGCTGGTTAAACCAGCCATATCAAGATTCACCTAAACTCTACTTACGAAAATTCAGCAGTCCTTACACAGGGCTAACAAACGTTGCATGGCGTCATGCCTCAATGTTATATAACGTGTGTACATCTTACTCTGGTTATTGTCACTGCTCTTATTTTAAAAATACTTTTATAATAGTTTATAGCAATAAAGTGCTCCAGGCTGACATAGACTCACATCATCTCTTGTAAGTTTAACTTTATTAATAACAATATTTAGATCTATAGTTAGTTGTAACTAGTTCAGGCCTTTGTATCATTATAAGCACTGGACATACATACTATCACTCTATTTGTATTTACTTTGTAGATCAGAAGAGGTGAGGTTTCTATAACCATCATGGTGTACTTTATAGCTAGCTGTTTAGGAGGTATGTACTGTATATCACTTTTTTAAAACTTGAGTAGATTATAGCTTTTAATCAGGTCGTATCTTCTGACAGCCAACTTTGATAGCAGTTATAGTCATAGACCTTCTGTTTCTGCTCTTAAAATAACTACAGACTAAAAAGGATATTTGATCTCCTCGCTGTATGGACTCACTTTCAATCTAACTCTTTGATGTCCTGACTGTCGAGCACATTGCAGTCATAGCGGGTCACTTGGTATAACAGTCACAGCTGGTCACATCGTATCACATTCATAGCTGCTCACAGGATATAATTTTTATAGCTGGTAACATGGTATAACTCCCCTACCTAGTCACACGGTATCATGATCACAGCTGGTCACAAGCTATCATGGTTATAGCTAGTCGAATGCTCTGGTAGTCATTGCTGGTCACATGGTATAACGGGCATACCTGGCCATATGGTATCACGGCTTAGCTGGTCACGTGGTATCAAAATCATAACGGGTCACATGGTATCATGATCATAGCTGGGTATCATCATCAACCCCTCCCCTTAGCATTCAACTAGATGTGAATATCCAACCGTGCCATAGTTACTATGGTAAAACTAACTGACTTGTTGTGAACAACTGTGACACTGTGAACAACTTTGGTGGTCCCAAGTAATTCAGTAAAGCCTGGTTCCTATATACGTCGCAAAGCACCCCATCAGTACCGCAAGCTATTAGCGAAGAAATGGGAATTTACGCGCCGGGTACGGCCGGTAGTTGCCGGCGGCATCGCAATAGTTTTGCACTGCTCAAATTTCGCCAAAGACCGCAGACAAAACTTTCCCGAAATGCACTGTACGGGTACAGGTCACCATTATAGAAACGGCATTGGAGTATTTTATTTGATAACGCAATTATGTTTACGATATTATTAACGATGTGGCTTTATGTGAACAGATGCGAGCGAGCGGCGCAAGCGATTTGCTGGGCGTGTTACTGCCGGAGTCTTGCAATCGATATGGGAACCAGGCTTATGGAAGAACTTGTTAAATCTGGCAAATTGCCATCTTATTGGCATACTGCAGACTAGTGACCTTTTGTAAAACAAAATCTTTTCTAGATATGTCCACATGGTAGTCTTACAACAGCTTCTGTGATTGGATGGATTAATCTTGTAGTCAGACCTATATACCCTAGGACATTTATGTATTCACCACATCTAACCTTCGTGTTTTCGCGGAGTCATCCTCCCGCGAAAATTTAATGTGCGAAACTAAACTATCATAACGAATGAGCGAAAACGCGAAATTAAATAGCTTTGTTCATTGATAGTCGAAGAAACAAATGGCAGCAAGCGATCAAATTGCATTATCGACCTCGCCCACGCCATTCTACCTGCAGTTCACAATTACCCGCAATTATTCACAGTTCCCAAATTGAAATGTTTTTCTTATCGATGAACCAGGCCCGTATTCCCTGGGGCGGCTGGCCGGCTGAGCCATTCCAACTTTTTAGGAACTTTCTGCGGCTAAGTACAGTCAAACTCGGATAACTCGCCCTCAAATAAAATGTAACATTTCATCTCAAACACAAGGTTAACTCGAACGGATTTGTTTGGTCCATTCCCACGCAATGATAAATTGCTTCAGATAACTCGACCTCAACCCCGTTTATTCGAAAAGTTATTTGCCCAACGGCTATGGAAACTGTTTTTATCGCTGTAGAATATCACTTCATTCGAAGCCATACAGACAAACATCACCTTTCAGTAGTTCTTAGGCATCATTATTATCCTCATCAGTGGCAAAATATTCTTGTTCGCGATCTTTATAAAGGTTTGCAAAATATCAATTTTATCAAACATCCGTTTGGCCATGTTCCATCGAAAGCGTGGAAATCTCCGTATAAACTTAAAATAAAATCGGCAAAATCGATCTTTGTTAAAACGCTCAAAAGAAAAAGATGTCTTTTTTCCGAGCGTTTCAACTGCGGTCAAGTTTTGCCTATTTCAATTTAAAGACGTCTCGTCAATTACATCACCTAAAGCAAAACAAATCTCAAAAAGATAGAAAAATGTTGATATTTTCCGATAATTTTTTTTTAAAACCTAACACAAGAGGCCCGGCTGAGGCCCTACTTAAGAAAAACCTGTTGGTGGCTTACACCGCCCCCTCCACACCCCCAGGTGTTCATAACCAGTCGCCTAACATTAACCACCCCAACTTGCAACTAGTGAATACAGGCCTGCAGTGAACTGAACTTGTGGAATCTAATTGTTTGTTCCACTGCTTTTATTTTCACATCGCTATATTTTCGCACTCTCCAGCGCTGCGAAGTTAAGTTGCAGTAATACTTTACTCTGTATGCTACTCACGAAACTAAATATTAGCGAATTATAGGGTAACTATGTCCTAGGGTAACTAATATTTAACCCATAATCTTTGTGGGATGTTGTAGCATGGCTACCCACCCTCTCGGCAGACAGGTTCTTTCATACATAGATCTACTTTTGATCAACTTGTATTTTGCTATCGTATTCTTCAAATGATACAGAGTATTTATCTTCCCTTGTAGGTAGAACAAATACCGATTTTTTGAAACTAATGCATCTCTTCAACTTGCCCTTTAGCTGTGGACAGATGATATTCGAGAAAGATGGCTGCCGTGGTTTAAACTAAGGGATACTGCCAACTCTACTGTGTTGCTCTCCTGGCTTGGCATCTCACTCATAAGTACCTGCATTGATGGAACAGGTCACACCACCAGGTAGGTGGAGCTTAGTTTCATAGACTTATTTACATAGACATTGTTTACACATGCATTCTGTTTGATATGTGATTCAGAACTAAAAGACTAACATAATCATCCTATTATTTAGTTGAAATAATTTAACTAATGAGTACCTTCATCAACTAAACAGGTCACACCACCAGGTAGGTGGAGCTTTGTTTCATAGACTTCCTCACATAGACAATGTTTACACATTCACTCTGGTTGATATGAGATTCTGAACTAGAAGAATAACATAATCAATTTTTAATTGAGTTTAATTACTTCATACTACTAAACAAGTTCTCATATTTAATATGATACTTTAATATACTACCAAAGCAGTGAATAGGAATCTAATGTGTAAAAGAGGAACAAATATAACGGCACCATATTGCCGAGTGAGGATGAGATGGACCTATTTAACGATGAATTCCTTTATCAATGGGTTTTCTATAATGAATTACCTTTGTTAAAAGAGATCTAATATACAATTAACATTTGGTATAAATTTGTTTGAAACAAATATTAAATCCTTGTTTGTTTGTTTAGTTTCCTTAGAACATTAATCTACTTTCTGTATTCTCCCAACATACTGAAAATCAGCCTGTCTGACTCATTTACAGCTAAGGACTTGTTATTCTCATAGAGAGTGACCAATCTGGTATCTCTTTATGGCAGGTGGAATCACTAGATGTACTTTATGGGCAGTCTTCTATCCAACCAATGTAATGTAATGGCAATTTTGTACAAAATCTTTGACTTTTTGTCAAATTTTCTAAAATTGCAGATTTATGAAGTACTGTAAGCAGTAGAATGTGCTCTTTCAACAGGTATTCATTTTATTGACAGAAACTAATGCAAACTATACAAATAAGCCTTTTATTGCGACCCTGTAATAAACCAAACCGCAAGAAAACCGCAAAAAATGCAACCCTTACGACCTGTTTATTGGCATAATAAATGGCTCCTTATCGGCCGTTATCAAATGAAATCTATACACCAAGCGAAAGCTCAACACGTGATCTTTTCAATCGTACTGATAATATTCACTTTCAATCAACCAATGAAGAGTGAGAGCCTTTTTATTCCCGCCAAAAGAATAACCTTGAAGCAAGTGAAACCTGCTAGTTTGATTTGCGTCGGAGCTGCTATTTTCTTATCAAATGAAATCAACGCATCATTAAAATTGACCAATGGAATGCCGCGGTGCGGATGTAGGTAGCGATTGTAAACATTGCGAAGCCATTGATAAGCTCATTCCTTTTGTCTTTGACCGAAGACCCAAACGTACGCGTTTCTAAAACTCTCACACATTATTACAAGTTGCTATTTCGAATTACAAGATGGTGAAGACATATACACCCAGTTCATACGGCAAGAAGAAAAAGAAAAGAGTCTTTCATCTAAAAAAACTGATGATGATGTTAGTATTCTCGTCTTGCTATTTTTTATTTATTTCGATTCAATTTTTTGTCGCTATGACTAGTTTTAATTAGTTACTAGATATCTTTTCAGCGTCTATCTATTTCATTAGGCTAAACCAAAGAATTCAACAGTATCAAATATAAAATGTTGGTTATGTATCGATAATACCTAGTTGGTGTTATGCTATTCGCTACAAAACATTCGTGTTGGAGATTTCCTATTAGCGCTTCTATCAGTGGTGAAGTTAGCTATGGTGCTTCAGTATGCTGTTTATGTTGTCTACATGGCCGAATATGAACTCAAGATAAATGTGATGGCTCAGCAAAAAAATTAATTATCCGTAACCGATAATTCCTAAGCATCATTATTTTTTTTATTTCTAGAAAATTGATGCCGCCACAACACCGCCGAGCACATCTCTTCTGTCACCAGCACCATCAACATTTTATGCTCCAGTTTGTGCTGATTCAGATTCTGCTGCTGCTTCAGATTCTGCTGCTGCTACAGATTCTGCTGCTGTTCCAGTTTCTGCTGCTACTCCAGTTGCTGCGTCCAAGCGCAAGCTGGAGACCTTCAGGGAATATACTGCTGGCCACCCTATTTATGCTAGTGCCGACATTCTTTCTGGTGATGCTGCCGCAAGCAGTGTCTGTGCAGGCAGCTATAGGGTAGTTAGTTTGGAATTTCTAAATAGCGTAGTATCTTATATAGTTTGTTACACCTGTTCTAGTACGAATGTAAGGTTAGTTGAGAATGCTAATGTCTACGGTATGTCTAGTTTATTTGAAGTAGTTTGTCAAGATTGTGAGGCCACAATTATGTCGCAGCACACATCCCCGAGTGTGGTAATTGGTAGGGCTTATGATATCAATGATGTTTATTCTTGTAAGAGTAACGGGGTAGGATATGCACAGGCGTGTAGCTTTATTTCAGATCTAAATTTACCTCAGCCTACTACTTCTTGTGCATACTACACTAAGTTAGATAAGTTAACTACTGCATGCACTAAAGCTTTAGAGGAGCATTTTAGAATCATTAGGATTATTGTAAAGGAAGAGCATCTAAAGCTTGAGGAACGTAGGACTGATGTTGATGTAGATACTGTAGATATAGCTGTAAGTTATGACGGTACATGGCAGAAGCGTGGAAATAGTTCACACAATGGTGTATTTGTTGTTATAGATGTTCTTACTGGATCTGTTGTAGACCTTGAAGTGATGTCAAACTACTGCCAGGTATGTGAGAAAGGACCGAAGAAGGATGACAGTGATTACAATGAGTTCTGGAAGAAACACCAAGATGCTTGCGAGAAGAACCATGGGGGCTCGAGCGGTGCTATGGAGAGACGCAGCAAAGATCATCTGGCAGAGATCTACAACAGGGCCTTTACGATATACTGCTTTTCTTGGTGATGGTGACAGTTTAGCGTATGATGCGGTGTGTAGTCTAAACGTATACGGTGATGTCAGTGTCAAGAAGGAAGAGTGTATAAATCATGTTGCTAAACGTTTGAGGACTCACTTGAAAAATCTCAACGTTTTATATAAAAAGACGTCGACGCCTATTTCCGGTAAAGGCAAGCTTGCAGACACATTGATGCGAGATTTGCAGTCTTATTATCGCAACGCCATCACTCAGAATTCAGGCGACATTGACGGAATGAAAAAAGCAATTTCTGCCGCGCTGTATCACATCACGTATGATTACTCGCACCCGCAGCATGATTATTGCCCTCGTGATAGCTAGTGCTGGTATAAGAATCTCAGCATGTTGCCTTCGAAACCTGACTTGCCGATTGCGATGTTGAGTATGATCTTGTATACAAATGATTGTCAGACGAGAGATTGTTGGAGCGGTGTGCGAATGTGAGTACTCAGAATGCGAACGAATGCTTGAATGGGAAAATCTGGTGACGCTGCCCAAAGACCCAGTGGTATGGTAAGCGTGCAGTGACAGTGGGTTTGACGATGGCTGTGATGGTCTTCAATGGTGTTAGAACTGAAGTATTCAGGGTACAAAAGTGTTTCGGTCTGCTTGTAGGTGAGAAGTCATTACTGCATGCAGATGCCAAAGATGAGGACAGATTGAAGAGAAAGATCGTCAGTGGCAGCCAGAGGAAGTCGAAAGTACGTCGCAGAACTACAAAACAACAAAGACAGCGGCATAAAGAAGGAGTAACCTATGCGGCCGGAAGATTTGGTGTCTAATTCAGAGGTATAGCAAAATGCTAGTTAGAGTATTATACATAGTAGTATTCAATAGCAGTAAGATTAAAGTATATAAAGTGCAAACTTATTTTGGTTGGGTTGTAGGTAAGAAGAAATAGTTGCATGCGAGATGAGCAGAGATTGAAGATAAGGAGAATCAGTCAAGACCGAATAAGTCAATAGCATGGTATGGTTTACTTCCTGCTGTAGGTCATTGGCCTTTTTGTTTTGAAATATTTGAAAAAAAGGCTAATTGTCTGTAGCAGTAAGTCAACAGCACCTCGCAGAACTACTGAGCAACAGAGACAGCGGCATAAAGAGCAGAAGTTGAAGATAGTATTGGTAAGGTTGACTTTCTTTTGCAGTTGGTTAGGAACAATCTCTTGAAAGAGTTGAGATTATTTTCATCCATCTGCCAAAGTAGATCAACAGCAAGTTGCAAAACAACTGAGCAACAGAGACAGTGGCATAAAGAGCTGAAGTTGAAAAGGGAATCGGTAAGGTTTACTTTCTTTCGCAGTTGCTCAGTTTCATACTCTTGAAAAGGTTGAGTAGCGAATTGACCAACTGCTGAAGTAAGTCAACAGCAACTACAAACAAGCAGTTGAAGATAGGATTGGTAAGGTTGACTTTCTCTCGCAGTTGGTTGGGAACATTCTCTTGAAAGATTCGAGAAACTTTGCTTGCATACCTGAAATCGATACCTTTTTTGTTATTCTGTAAATCATCGGTTACAGTTTTGTCATATCGATCGGTATCAATTCTTATGCTCAAAAATTAGTTTTGTAGTCGATATCAAAATTCTGTTTCTATGACGTTTGGAAGCACATTCTGAGCTTCACTTTGACATCAAGAACAAGCATTTTGATGTAGCAGCTGATTCACAAAATCTGAATGGGTAGACCTTTCGCTGCAGCGTATCATTTCACGATCTAGCAAACATTTACCTATCTAAACCTTGGCTTAGCCATGTACTGTACAAAATCTAGTCGTTTTCTGTTAGTATCTAGTGAAATATTTAATCTGTTTTGTTTCTTGCCATCGGTTATGTTTGTATATAATAAATTCTAGTTGCTAACGCGTAGCCTGAATACGTCTTGTAGCATAAAAATGTAAAACTATTGTTTTTGTTACTTTACAAAAGTTGACTCCATTCTAGAGTAACGGCTGGAATAATGCTATCTGATGGCATGTAGCATAGCAAGGTGCTGTTGTTGCTGTTGTTGCTGTTGTTGCTGTTGTTGCTGTTGTTGCTGTTGTTGCGCTTGCTTGCAAGATGAAACCTGGTGCGTTGGGTCTTCATGTAACACATATTTGTAAATATTTCATAGAAAACTCATTATGCAATCGATGAGTTGTCAAATCTTCCTTCATAATGCTAGCTTTATGCGTGCAACAGGAAGTACATATATGTACATTCTTTCTTATGTCGAGTAACAGCGGAGTGTAAGTCGAACATGCAGTGTACCGTTGAAACACAGTACAACTCTTTATTCATACATAATAACCAGTGTTTGTGGTATTACCTAGTGCAGAGTGTGCAGTGTTGATACAGTAGTAGTGTTGCTAGTACATACATGTATATTACAGTGCCAGCTTATAAAAAGTGACAGGTCATGTAGTCAGTACTGGCTAAGTTGACTAATTAGCCAATGTCAAAATAAGCAAGATGACTATTTTGAGTAACATAAACTTGTCTAAATATTTACTATTCTAAGAGCCATGCAGCCAGTTTGTAATCGTTACGTGTCATGAATAAGTAATGAATAATTAAGTAATGAATATGACCACGATTATTACTATGTTTAGCTATTTAGCCGCTTAGCCTAGTAAAGAGAATTTCTGCTTGTAATCTTGGAGGATCGGAGTTAAAATTCAGTGCGATGTAGATTTTTCGCTCCTACAACTGTATCGCTATAACTTGACACAAAACTCAGTGACCAACAATCAGACAAACACCGATATTAATTTAGATTCATTATTATATGCTAGATGGTTTATTACTGAAATTTATTTTGTGTGACATTTCCAACATTTTTTTGCGCATGACACTCATCAGTCTCTGACTATTCTGTGATTGTATGTTTTGAATTAGCTTCAAAGCTGCTAGAAGCAAACACTTTAGTAGTTACCAAATATATTTGTTACACAGTAAGTGGTAAGTTATCATAGTTTACAAACAAGACTCAGGTTACAGCAGGAATGATACATTATTACTAGTGCTCATGTCTAAGGTATAGAAACTCCACTCAGTTATCATACACCACTTTGTACTCTCATCATTGTAACAACCATTTAGACTCGTTTGTAAGTGGGATGAGCATGTGATTGTCATTTAGATCACAATGATTACTATATCATGTAATCATCAAAATTGCGACAACAAAAACTATATCTCGAATGGTAAAGTCATCATTGCTCATTCTTGCATATTATCAAAACTATTCATGATGCCTGTGCCTATCCAAGACTCATTGTCAGGATTATCCTGGTGCAGATATAGCTGAGCGCATCACAACCCATTGATTAAAATCCTATATTTTCGTGTAAGAGGATTGAGATAAAGAATTTGTGACAAAATGACTAGTATAAACATGAGTAAGTTTCTACAGGGTCAAGGCCATAGATTATATGATGGTGAAGCATATTCTCATCCAGCCCAGATTTTTGCTACACCTTATCACTTTTTGGAAGTTCAGACACTATTTCCGAGATTTGTACATAGTGAAGTTGTTAATAGCTTCTAATCTACAGGGTGTTATGTGACTGGGGGTTTAATATAAAGCCTACTTCTTAATACTAGGTAGTAAAAAATGACGTACTAGCTAGCTAGTTTGGGTGGCTGCTTAGAGAAGTCAGTTTATCCTGAAGTTATTTTTTATTCAGCTCTGTTTAACTACATGTATGTCTTGGTCTCTTACCAAACACTTTAGAACTTGAATAAGATTAGGTCGAGGCAGTTTTTTCCTCTTATGGAGTGTGACTGAAACCAGCTATCTCTGGCTTCTAATACTGTTAGGGACCTCATACTTACATAGGTCAAGTCTGTGTAGTGATATTTTTGTACACATCACTTTAACAAGTCAAGGTTTGGATGCATGATCATTTCTAAACTCATTTCTTTCATACTGCAAAGGAAAGAATACCTTAGTGATGTCACGAAACACTAGTTTTAGCATTAGATACGAATGTGCTGTCACCATATTGTTTTTATAATGCACATCATAACCGAGTCTTAGTAAATTTTCTCTGTTGAAATAGCTCTTCTAATATTTTTAAGCCAAGTAAAAGTTCTAATGTAAACAAGAGGCCATAGAATTAGTACATCATGAATCCATGTTTATATATAGCTAATAACATAAAATCCTTCTGTTACTCAAATCAACAATCTTAAACATTTTCACTTTCAGTAAGAAAGTGTTAGGCATGATTTATTAGTTTGATGAAGCTGATATAGCAATATAAGGTATTTTGTTGCATAAATGGCACAGAATAAGGTATATACCACCTGTGATACCATAAAATAGTGATAAGGCTACAAATAGCTGACATAGAGCTCTGGGGTTGATCAGTATTTGCATTATGTGAGCTTTTGCATTACAGTCGACCCTCCACTTTTACTTTACAGTCGACCTTCCGCTTTTACCTTTCAGTTGGCCCTATGCTTTTACAATACGGTCAACCCTCCCCTCTTTCAGATTTCTTTTTCTTCAACTTTAAATTGTTCAGGCAATATCTCGAATTTAGACTCTGGTTCACTGCAACTTTTTCTATCCGAAGGATGACTTGACCAATAGAAAACTTGTTATGTTGCTAGCATTGCATGTTCCAGAGTATAGGCGAACTTTTCAAATGTTTTGTCAGTGTTTGTGAATAAATCTGAAAGAATTTGCGTTATTATTTACTGTGCTATTACTGGGTTATAACCGTGTAGTAGTCAATTTTTAATGTCCAAACTTTTTAAATGTTTAGATATGACTCACTGCTTCTTAGTTTGAACACACCTTATGCTTATTCTGCATCGTTTCTAATGAACATTATCTCACCACCAAGTCCACCACCCAGTTCACTACTGGCTCTGCACTTAGTCGGCTTCCTGTTGCTGACCCTTAAAGGAGATGACCTTGACTAAATAGAAATTAAGTAGGTGGCATCTACACATCATCGTCACTGATTACGAATTGTAATCACCAAATATGGAATACTAATCAATTCCTTATCTATTACTGATAAGAATATAGAGTTAAGTGTCAAGCACCCAGTTCATAACGACAGCCAATCAGCAGTTAGAACAAGTAAATATCATTCCCTCTCAAAATGGCATCAGCCACAACATTTGACAAAGAAGAAGAGTGTTCTCACTGTTGGGGAAAGCTACCAAAGCTGACAGAACCTCGTGTCTTACCATGTGGTCGTATCAGCTGCACCCCGTGTTTAGAGGCAAAGTACAAGATACATAAAGGTGTTAGATGTGAAACCTGCCAGTAAGTAAAACCTTGTAATATGTAGTCAATGTAATTTTTAGATATTTACACCCACTTGAATAGCAATAGTACTGAGGTATTGTTTGAAAGTGAGCCAATAGAATATTCAACAAGGTCGCAAACCTAATAGAATATTCAATAGAATATATTACCACATAGCTTTACTTCATCCCTTTTACCATGTACCATGGTAATACCTAACAGCAAAGCTGTATGAAATAGGATGGAAACTTTTATCTAGTATCTGAGGCTTTCTGTGATTGAATTTGCAAATGTCCATCATTAAGTACTGTAGGTAATAGTAAAAACATGCTCTCACCTTATTGGTCTGTTATAGGAAAAGCTACTTTCACTCTGGTAATCTGACAATTTCTATCTATGTTCAAGAAGTAAATATGATTCAATAGAGTCCATTACAGCGCATAATAACTTCATATCTCATAACTATAGTTATGAGATGCTATAGTTAATATATATTCCGAATTTACACCAACTTACATGCTATAGCTGGCACTAGTCGGTGTGATACATCTTGAAATTTGACTGCATATATATTTAGCAAAGGTGTACAAGAAGCTTGACATTCAGAGTCTGCTGATTGCGATGTTTCATGAGTCAGAGCATCCAACAACAGTGGCCTGTGATAGACCGACATGTAATAATACAGCATACAACTTCTGTGTAGACTGTGGAGAGAAAGTTTGCAATGATGACCTTGAGGTATATTGTCATTTATTTAAAATGTCCTGATACTGTTTAATAGCTTCAAGCAATTATAATTACACATTATGTTAATATATTCAATTTTACACTAAACAATGAATCAAACTCCTGTTAGTGTGGACAGAGTTGAGGTTTGGTAACTAAACTTGAAAATTACATTTACCTGTGTTCAAATAGAAGGCGAGCGAATGGAATATTATAGGCAGTAACCACTATCATGGGTCATAACTATTTGTTATCATAAAGTTACTGTTTGAGAAACATTTTCGTAACTGCTACACATATGGCAGTAGATCACACTTTAAGTTACGTTCTGTACCACACACTGACACTCAATGAGTGAATAGTTTATGGTAGACCTGCAATAATTATGGTAATTGAAAATTGGGAATGTTTAGTTCTGTAGAATAGCTCTTGTACTGAATACTAACAGGTTTTTTATTTCATAATGATAATCAAATGAGTCTGTTGATAATACTTGCAGTTTATGAGGAAACTAGACACAAAGATACATTACAGTGCAATCATGTGTGATACTAACTAATTCAAAACTCTTTTTGCTTAATTAAAGGTTGACTTGTAACAAAATTCGCATTACAGTTATTTAATATGAAAAGATTCACCATGGCTTACTCTGTTGCGCTGGAGGTGCAAAATATGTGGAAATGTGATTACAAGCTCTCGAAAGCCAAAAAAGGAACAGTTAATTGCAGCCACACGAGATCACTGAAGTTTGGATTCTTTTGCCAAAACGGCTCAATATGACATAGCTGTGGTAGATGGTTTTTGTTTACACTGTCATGCAACCTTATATGTCAAAATATTTTCACAAATATACTTCACGCATTCAATAAAACCATGTCTATTGTTATTACACTTCTGTTTCATCCTCATTGTAATGTTGTCAGATTTAGCACTGATCTCTTGTAACGAATCATAAAAATTTGTTAACCTTTATTTTACTTTAGCTCAAAGGCGTACATATCATTGTCTGATGAGCATGACGAGCCTGTTGGTCAACTGTGATAATTGAAAAGTGCTGCAAAAATTATTTTCAAAGTATTGGGTCACATGATCAGATTACGACTCGACAATTAGTTCAAGCCGAAACAAAACTGTAAAGTAGCGAGCATCTATAGTTGATACGGGGTCTTTGGTAAAACCCGAAGTGTTTGTCATATACTAGTGCTACGATAAGTTTTTATTGAGCTTGTTATTAGTCTTTCAATTCACGTGAGAACATCGCGCCACAAGACAATAACCAAACTATCATGACTACGTCAGAGAAATAAAAAGATTCCAATTTACACTGGCTTTTCGTTTTTGAGATTTTTAGAGCGTGTAATCACATTTCTACACTTTTGGGCCCTACAACTGTGGTGGAACACCAAGTTTCTATCCTTCTTGTACAGTTTCTAACTAGAGTTATGTTCCCTTTTTATCCTTTTGTAGCCACGCCCCTAAGGGAGGCTGGTCTTAGCATCTCATTTGCATAATTTGATGTACTTAAGACAGGACCTCGGCTCTTTATGTTCGTTCAATACATGCAGTGCATTTGGAACCATACTGTTTCTGCTACCTTGTGTGATACCAGAACCACCCCGGCATATAGCTATCTCCAAAGACCTAGTCTATGGACTGTGCTGTGGGGATAGACTCATAAAAACACTGTCGACCTCGTCGACCTCCGGTCGACCTTGTCGCTTTGTCGACCTTGTCGAGGCTTGGTTTGGCTGCACCGGAGAAAGGAACCCTCTAGCCAGGTGGCCCGGTGGCTGGTAAGCCTAGCCGAGCACAAGTATCGAATCATCCATCGAAAAGGCGTTAAGCACGGTAACGCCGATGGGTTGAGTCGACAACAGTGCATCGAGTGCCGGCAGTGTGCTGCCATTGAGAAGCGGGATCGGGGGCCAACTAGGTTACAAGTGTGTGACTCGCTAGTACCCCCAGGGACTAATTGGGAAACTACTGTACTAGTGGACCAAGTTCCAGTACAACCACCAAGAGGTACGGGAGAACCCAGTCCTAGCGCCCACCAGTTGGACAAAGACGAATGGCCTCGACTACCCAGCAGCAGACATACATCAGGGCCCAGCCTCCCGACTCCCACACCAGCCAGCCAAGTTCCAGTACGGCTGCCATGCGGTGCGGGGTCACCCAGAGTGTTGGACAACCCCCTCAGAAAGTCTCAAAACCCTCGGTTACGGGCCATCAAGGTGGCAGGTGAGCCAGGACTCGGCGTGGAGAATGACCAAGTTGCAGTACAATCAGACGCTAGAGCCACGAGTTTAGATCTCTCACCGCCAGCTGCTCCAAAGGTTCCGGAATTGTTGACAGTAGTGCAAACCTCACCAGATGAAGTACGAGCATTGCAACAGAAACCCGCTGCCGACCTAGGGATAATTTACCAGGCCGTCAGGAACCGGAAAAGAGTCGAAGAGGCAGTATTACAAGTAGGCAGCTCCGAGTTGCAGCAGTTGGCCCGGATGTTCCATCAGCTCTAGATTGACGAATCAGGTGTATTGACCCTTCATCTCATTCAGAATGGGCGAGAAAGGGTGGTGGTGGTATGCCCCCAAACTCTGCGACAGGAGATCCTGTGGAAGGCCCACGAACAAACTCACTGCGGTGTGGAAAGGACCCTGAAGCGCGTCCAGCTGGATTGGTACTGGCCGGGCATGACTGGAGATATCAGGAAGGCAGTTCTCTCCTGTGAAGTTTGCCGGCGGGCTAAGACGGGAAAGGCCCGGACCTCCGGGAATCGACAACGGTTGTACGCTGGGAGGCCATGGCAACGTCTAGCAGTCGATTTAGTGGGACCCCTAACTCAGACACCTCGAGGAAATAGCTGGGGGTTGGTACTCACTGACCATTTCACTCGGTGGTCGGATGCCTTAGCTATCCTTGAGGCTACAGCTCCAACGGTGGCCCACGTCTTGGATGAAAGAGTATTCAGTTACTTCGGTCTGCCCGAAATTATCTACACCGACCAGGGGAGCCAATTCGAGTCCTCTTTGTTTCAAGAGCTATGTGACTTGTGGGGAGTCGACAAATCTAGGACCACTCCGTACCACCCCGAAGGAAATGGTGTGGTTGAAAGAAACAATCGAATATTGGGTGACTCCCTACGAGCACTTTTACTGGGCAGAGGACAAGAGGACTGGGATCAATTATTGCCACAGATCATGCAGACGCTGCGAGGGCTACCGCACTCCGCCACTAAGGAAACACCCAATTATTTGATGTTGGGTCGAGAGCTTCGTCTTCCTGACCAATTGCTGCATGGAAATAGGTTGGAGTCATTTACGAGCACACACGAGTATGTCCAGACTGTTCACGACCGGTTGATACAAGCTCATACTCTCCTCCGAGATAGACAGAAGGAAATTGTATCAACCGATGTGAGAGAGCCTCCGCTGTTCAATGAGGGCGACCTCGTATGGTTGCTAAGCAAGCGGCGAAGAAAAGGGGAAAATCCGAAATTAGCGGCCAAGTATGTGGGGCCCAATCGCGTACTAAGGAGTCACGAAAATCATACGTACGAAGTAGAAAGATATGGACAGCGATCCACTCAAGCCGAAGGAAGATTAAGGCTCTGTCGCCCTAGCCCGGTGCAACAAGGTCGAGCCCCAGCTGAAGTCAAACCTGCCCGACGTCCCAACATGAGAGGTTATCCCCGGAGACGAGTATCACGGGAAAACGGTAATCCAGATGCCGTTATTTCCGAATCACTTCTGCCTAGTCGATTAATAGATTTACCAATACCACAATCGCCAGGAAGATTGGAACCACCTCGGCTCCCCAGCGAAGATTTTTTGGTCTCACCAAGTGAACACAACTCTGACTCGAGGGCTGGCCTCGACACTGGCTGCGAATTGGCGACCAAAGAAGCAAGAGCTACGGGGAATGAAGGAGTCCAGGCTAGTACCACTGGGACCGGAAACACCACGCGGCCTCAACGAATAAGAAAGCCCCCTGCGTATCTAGCGGATTATGACACCAATACTGTCCAATCAGGAGAGGCCAGAAGGAGTCAAGGCCAAAGGACGGCCATTTTGGAAACCGAAGAAAGCTCTCTCACTGTTTGTTATCAGCTCGACACGCACACACACGCATATTTACACCCTCCAGCCATGGAAGTGATTAAAGAGACCATTAAGGAAGCTTCTCCAATTACCGGAGCTCTACTCTTGCTATCGGAGCTAGTGACTCCATTAAAACTACACTCGGCTCCCAATGAAACGTTGGATGGTATGGATTCCGACTCGACGAAGGAAGATTCCTCCCCGAGCTCTCGCCTACCGACCAAGTGGGTCTCCGAGGAGACGACCAGGAAAATAATGAAGTTATGTCAGGAAGACGGTGTCTACTGTCCGTTGTGCCAGCAGTCATTATCCACCCCCCGACAGCGCCGGATCCACATTGCACAACATTTTTCGAGGTTCTTCTGCAAATGTGGGAGAAATTCTACCTCGAGAGATACAATCGCCAAGCACCAATCGAGGGTGAAGGGCGTGGAGAACCGGAAAAACCATGGTGGAACGCTATCCCACATGGATCAGGAGGGTCCAATTAATCAACCCACCGGCCTTCGAGAAACCTATGCCTTATGGTCCGGTTAAGATGAAGCCACCTGTGAGGAGAGGACCGCAGGCACCCTTTCCCTTTCCCCCGAAGGAAAAGCGGATAGATTGGAAATGTAGTCCGCTCAAGAAGGGGAAACCCATACCTGCTCCCAGGAAGACACTAACGACGGTCGGGAGCATCCAATGTCGACTGGGAGATGTCCGACCCCGAGCCACGGTGGACGCCCTTCGAGAAGAGGCCTCTAGCCTCAGACGAACGGCCCGTCGCCTGGAAGAGTTGGCTAACCAGATGTCGACCAAGTGAAAGATTGCGACACGAATCCCGTTAAAAACATTGACTATCCCTATCTTGTAGTATATTCTAGTTGTTTGTGTTTTCTTTTATTATTTTATTTTTTTGTTTTTTTTTATTATAGCCGATTGCTGTCTATAGGGGCGGCGTGTGTGGTGAAACACCAAGTTTCTATCCTTCTTGTACAGTTTCTAACTGGAGTTATGTTCCCTTTTTATCCTTTTGTAGCCACGCCCCTAAGGGAGGCTGGTCTTAGCATCTCATTTGCATAATTTGATGTACTTAAGACAGGACCTCGGCTCTTTATGTTCGTTCAATACATGCAGTGCATTTGGAACCATACTGTTTCTGCTACCTTGTGTGATACCAGAACCACCCCGGCATATAGCTATCTCCAAAGACCTAGTCTATGGACTGTGCTGTGGGGATAGACTCATAAAAACACTGTCGACCTCGTCGACCTCCGGTCGACCTTGTCGACCTAGTATAAAACCTCTCTGGGCGCAATCCCTTGTGTGGGGCGGTTAATATTGACCGGTGGAGTAAGCCGACCTAGTCGTCTCTGCGTGTTGGTCACGGGAAACCACTACACAGCCCCTGAGAGGGGTGAATGCAGACCGGTAGAGTAAGCCGACCCAGTCGCCTCTACGTGTTGGTCGCAGGAACCAACACACAACGCAACAGAGTAAGACATGGTGAACCTTTTGATATCAAATAACTGTAATGTGAATTTTGTCGCAAGTCAACCTTTAACTAGATTTTCACTTTGTAGATGATGCACACTTTAAGTTACTCCGTGATGAGTGTTACAATAAATATTCACATGTCGTATATTAACTCGGACACTTTAAAAAAAGGAATTCTTCATTGCTTTAGCACTTTTTATTCGTTTTAAAGCTGCTCGTAGCTTGTTCTCCTGATGAGCAGCTCTGCTAAACTTCTAACAATCTCTTGGTTCGTCTGAAACTTTCTGTCAATGAGCTTTTGTAAATCAGGTTTGTTTATCAGAGACAGTAATGTAAATGCCTCTTTGTCCCTGAATGGAGTGTTGGGGTATACAGTTTAAAAGCATAAGTATTATGTCTGAAAGTTATATTCTGAGTTGGAGCACATGAAACTGCCCGAGTCCAAATTGAAACAACTCAATTGCGAAAATGATGAAAATGGATAAGCTTGCCTGGCATATTCTTACGCGGAATTTGCTAGTGAAATATCTTTCTTCAGAAAGCGCGAAACATTTGATAAAAAATTTCAGCTACTAAAACTCGCTTGACTTTTTGCTATTTGTCACTCAAAAATGACGCAGACTCACAAATTACCAGCATCATGGAAGCTCACATATTGGCTAGCTGCTAGATGTAAGAAGTGGGTATAGATCAACACTGACCAGTTTGTGTGTACATCTTGGAAGTTCACTCTAAAGAATTTTCTTTAAAACTTAATTTTCTTTAAAACTAGCTATTGTCAAAAGTCATGTGTTTAAAACGTGTAAGCGTTTGCTCTGCTTCCAAGAGTAAGGATTTTGAACGTAATATCAAGTTCCACAACCGAACAACTTTAATAAATATATATAGTGTCACAGCTGTTTCCATTCCATATTTTGCACATCGCAAATATTTCTGTTTAGTTTCATAGCTTGAAAGTATTGATAGAACTTATTACTTTGTGTAATAAAAATTCTGATGTAAGTTAATTTGTAATACTGTTTCTCAGAAGACTTGTTATTGCTTCTTAATTGGCAGTGTACCAATGAGAGCAGTCACATGCAGTAGTTGTCAAATTAACATACATAGTCCTTGGTACAGTAATTGACTACCACTTGTGTCTGATTGATGAGTCACTAATTCAGCGCTCTCTAATGATAGGCTGGTTCATTCATCTATTATTACTGTCATAGAGTGATGCGAGTACTTGTCAATTTTTCAGCTGCATGATAGATATTTCCGAGGAGGTCACAAGTTCATATCTATGAAAGAATTTGAACAGACAGCAGGCAAATACCGAAAAGCTTTCTGTAAAAATAACAAAAACGAGCAGCTGATAAAAGCCTGTGAGAAATGTAAAAAGTTCATCTGTAACCTGTGTGACAGAACAGAAGGAGAATGTTCAGGTGAAATGCCAGAATACAAAAGTAGCAGAGATCACTCAATACAGTAGTTTCTTGATGACATACGAACATTTTATTCAAAGTTTTTAAATTTTTGGTAATGTGCTAAACACGCTAACATTAATAGATAAAAGAGTAAATTTAATTCAAGGGAAGATTATCTTGAATGGAAAAATATATGGCAGATATTAAGTAGGTGAATAACCAATTAACAGCCTCTATTTATAAAATCAGCTGCTATTAATAGCGGTAAACAGAAGACTTGATTAGTGATTAGGTCCTTGACCTCAATGTCTCGAGTCATACTGATATATCAAATTACTTATCTCCCCCCCCCCCTCCCCCCCCCCCCCCCCCCCGACCAAATGAGCGGAAGCGAAGAAGTTAGAAGAGTAGAAGTTCACCGCACATGTCATGACACAAATTTAATTTTTCAGAGACATTAAGACCAGGACAACCTCAAGCAGAACCCAGAAAGTAACCTTAGAAGAATGCACTGACTTGGTAATACATAAGAAGTGCTAAGCTGGATTTTTACATAGAGGAGATGGAATGTATATTACGAATGAACCAACCAACGCCATGTATGTATGGTGCTGCCAACAGAAAACCTTCAGCGCTAAGCAATGCAGTTATGTGGCAACTTACCTATACAAGAGACACGAATCTGACAAATTTTAAAGTACAACCGGAGACGTCAGTTACTGCAATTACAACAACGGCTCTTGTAAATTAAACGACAGATCAATGCTTATGTGGGACCTGGACATAGTCGAAACATGTGAATACCCGCCATGGTTCAACGAAAAAGAATAATTTTTCGACGCACATTTTGTCTCCAATAAACAAGATTTAGCTCTGACATTTTATAACTCGAGACTGAATTCACATAAAGGCTGTAACAACTCTAATGTTTCGCTTTCGGACCAAGGCCTTATAGTGAAATTTCTCACACCATTGACGAATGTCACAATTAACGATACGATAAAGGCAAGAGTATCAGCAGTGGGTCAAAACGCTGCCTTCTTCAATACAATGCTACAGTCACTTGCCTACCAGCAAACTAAGATGACTCAAAAACTATTTTGGTCAGCTTACTTCTACGCCTGCTACAATCTAGCTGAGATTTTACAGATAGTTACCATGTTAATAGGAGAACACTCGACACTCAGCGCAAGATATTTACTGGAAAACCCAAACGTTATTGCTACAGCAGGTCCGGGTTTCCTCCAAGTTTACCCTTCTACTATACTTAACTACAGTCAATACGAAATACTGCCAATGGAAGAGAATAATTGCACAGAATTTATTCCGACGATGATCAAAATAGCCGGTACAAAAAAAATTGGATATTTTAATCCAAAAGACAATGTGATACACCCAGACACCTATACAGTCAATTGCAAGACAAAAGAGGCACATTGATGATGCTGGAAGGTAACATCTCTGAATACTTTCCGAACGGGACGAATTCGCCAATTAAGGAAGCCACCGACTTGAGCATTCCGTACATCAACCTCTGCAGCCAGCCCCTACAAATACAAGAAACAATATTTAGCAGAGCACATATGTTAAGATGGTCAAACACAGACGATTACGGAGAACTGAATGAAATCCTATCTACCTTAGACAGACAGAAAAGAGTACTAAAGGCTATGGGAATCGTCACGAACCGCCATAACACCCTACATTACAACACCGTAGAGAGCAGAGAGAAACTATTTGGCCCTTCACTATTCAGCTTTCTATTTGGAGGACACGTAACCTCAGGTTATGAGCTCTGGACGTTCGCTTGCAACATCATTCTTACATTAATGGTTTTATCAACAGTCATCGGAGGAATCACAAAAGGATGCTTTGTGTACAGAGCAAGGAAGAGTGCAACGGTAAACGCTTTACATGTGGAGACGGCACTGGAACTAACCGACATGCCCGAACGAGAAGATAAATCTGAAAAATAGTTCGATGATGACCCATCCGCACCACCGGAAGACTTAGAAATCGAATTATCATTAGAAGACTTAAGCAGTGCACCACCATCATATAAACCCTACGTAACCAAATACTCACGACCAGGAGCAACTGACGAAAAGCGTGAATGATTGAGGGCATGGAATGACTACTTTTCGCAGGCATACAATATACAAACTTCGCGAAGATAACCCGAACAGGTTAATGGTGTTACCAAAGCCTCAAATAAAGATTGTAGAAGAGCCACAATAGATGTGAAGATCAATGGATTTATCTGCACATCACTCGTCGACGCAGAAGCTACGATAAGCCTTATCAATACAAGACTTGCTCGCGATGTTAATGTTAATGTGCACAGGAAGACCACTTTTCATAGGCAGTGGAAGGTAGCAGAAAACTTTGCCTGCATAGCCATCCAACTCGGTTTCTTTCATAACTCAAGGCTGGAGTACATCTTGTCTCCTATCTATGAAAATACAACAATAAAGGATCAATAGGTATAAAAAGATCTCGTTCTACATAACATTCTTGACCAGCTTCCTCAGCTAAAAAGGAGAAAGTAAGACCATTAAAACACGAGTGAATATAAAAACCCACACTTCTTGTCAAGAGGGACAGCCATACCTCCTACTGGCGCTAAGCCTTCATATCTGAGAGCATTCTCTAAGGCGTCCCAATCGCCCATTGAGGAAGTGACCAGCCAGTGAACAGATCGGTCAAGCACTCCCTCGAACAGTCCGAGAAAATGACATACCACTCTGCTCTGCTTGTACCTCATCTGCAACACACGATTCATTCAGTACATTCTACATATTCACATATCTATATATTTTCTGGTAGCATTCTATAAATATTATTTAAGAGTATGTTATACATTGTTTGATGGTAACTTGAATGCACTATGGTAGTACCAAAAATATGCTATGTTAGTATCCTGGATACACAATAATAGCTAATATTAATAACAATAACAGTAACAGCTAACAACAATAGGATACACTCCGTCTTCACCTGCCAACTCCACCTGCCAATAGCGCTATCTTGGAAACCTAAAGCCCGTTTAAACTGTCAAATACGTTTAAACGCCTTCACTTCTATATCTAATTGTTTTTACACAAAATCTTCATTGACAAAATAAATATGCAATGAGCCAGGTAATGGAGCTGCTCCTACGGCAAGCAGACGAGGTCTAATAAATATGCAATGAGCCAGGCAATTATCTGCTCCTGCAACAATAGGATGAGGTCTAATAAAAACTAGGAGCAAATAATAACCATTATGTAAAAACAGAGAAAGGTATTTTCAAGTAAACAGTGATATCTCTGCCAACCTGAACATACATGTAGTTGCGCCATCTAAAAAGAAGTGATCGGGCAAATAGCAGTTGAAGACATAGGTGAAGACATTCTTCATGCTGTTGAGATCATTGAACATCCTACCTGGCTAATCGGGTGTAGCCCCTGGGACAAACCTGCAGTGTGGTAATGATTATGCTAAATGATGTTTTGAAAATGTATTAAAATTCATTTTTATGAATTCCATGTGCAAAGTGAATTAATTTAGCAGAAATTATAATGACTAAGTAGCATTTGCTATTATGAAATTCGCAAAAATCTTTTTTCAATTTTTTTGTCATTTGCATTCATTTGTGCTTATTTATTTGAGGCTATCAAAGTAGAATTCACATTCACACTTCATTCTGCACTTTATGATATTTGTATGCAATGCACTTGTAGATGATTGGAATGGAGAAATATATTCAGAACACCTCTTTGCAGATAATTCAACTGAAGATTCCATAGTATCTTTTTAATTTGCTTTCCCTAACTCTTTCGACAGTTTAAATTCAGTAATATATATCAAGCATATGGTTCAAAACATCTAACATTAGTATACACCTGCATGTTGTCTTTTTATATTGATATTCAACTTTTTCATAATGAAGCCATGCCATGTTTTGAACATTTCTTTTATTTTTAGCACCTAAGATTGTCATCTACAACAATGCTTGTGCATTACCCAGGTGTGCTCTCAATCGAAATCCGGGTTTCTTCAGAGAGACAAAGTTTCTGGTAGATAGATTTCACTGGCACAACCATACTGGTAAGTGGCGTATAAATATAGTCATCATAAATAGTATAACAGTATTTAGTAATATTGTTATATTACATTTTTTGCTATATTACAATATTTGCGTCATTGAGAGACGCATCTGTATTGCTGATCATGCTTGACTAATTCTGATTTCAGGATGCTGTGGTGGATATAATATAAATGCATACGACCATCTAAAAACTATCAACACTCAAGTTGAAGAGCAACGGAACGCAACACTTGTGAAGCTAAAATCTTCTATAAGCTATCAGCATCAAGACAAATTCTTTCTTAGCTTACAAACATTCTTATCCTTCCGTAACATAATCCATTCACTTCAACTACGAGAGGCACTTACTAACTCTGAGTTTATTATTAAGCAGCTGGTACGTGTATCTTTCCTAAAATGAACTTTGAATAAGGTGACTTGCAGTTAGAATTTATTAGTATTTTAAATGGCAATCTAAAAAGCTATTACTCTACTAGATTTTATTTTTCATCTTGCATTTCATCTCAGGGTTTGGTGTTAGCCAAATGTATAAAAATTTTTTTATTTAAACCATTAGTTAATGTTTTTATTTATATTTCTTTATTTCGCTAGAAATAAAGCTGGTACCCACTTGGCATTTAATTCCTTGTTTAAAATCTGATTTTTTTATGGATATGTCCGAATGCCACTGTAGGAAAACTCCATAAAACTGATTGGTAACCAAGGGGATAATACATATTAGACAAGTTCAAATCACGAAAGGAATCTTGTGAACCTTGTTGTTTGAGTTGCTTGTCCGCGGGCAGACAACTCCAGCAAGGTTGTTCACACGACTTGAACTAATGTTAGACATTCATGCAGTAATTTTCTTGTGCGGAAATACAGTCTTTTGACCCATCAATTGATAATGTGTTTGCACATATGGAACAAGTTGTAGATGAGATGCTTGTGACAAAGCAGAGAATGCCGTCAGACATACAAATATGTCTGACTGCATGTTTGTATTTGGAGTTGCCTTTTCAATAGAATTGTAAATTCTGATATTGCATAGATATATGTTAAACTAACCATTACAAAACTCCGCCAGATTATTAATAAGAATATTATATCAAAATATTTTTATAACGTTAAAGTAAAAACCTGTATGTATAGGTTGTTTAGTAAAATAAAGGGAGGACAACTTCTGTAAAGAAACTATCCAGTTGCTAAGATAGCCTAATTGCAAAGTTTGTCATCAATTTTCTTTCCGACAATAGCAATACTGCTTGTTAATAAATAATATCACTTGCGTGATGATTATTATAATATATTTTTTAAAGCATTGAATTTGGTGATAAAAAAGTAAAAGTAGCAAGACGTATGTATAATGCATACATGTTCGAAAGTTAGAATTGTCCTAGTTATGTAATTATTATAGCAGTCAACTGATATTGCTTAATTAACGATTAATAAGAATTCGTGATGCACCATTTTTTCACAAAATGTTTTCAACTAACAGATTACCATAAAATTTGACAACAAAGAAATTTTTTTTCAATACAGCCAATTTGAAGATTTTCAGTTCGCTTAACATCTTCAATTTTTTATTGTTAGTTCTCTGTATAACAACCGGACATCTGCGATTGGAGTGGTTTGAGTCTGATACAAAAGGGACTAGCTGGAAAACACACCGCAGATTTCCATTGTTTTCACCCTATCATTGACATGCAGGAATGCTTACGACACGTATAAAAACTGTGTGTTCAGGGCAAACATTTTCAGTAAACCATATATATGGAGTTGTTTTACGGTATGAAAGACCACTGTCAATAGAACTTTAGCTATGTGTGTGTCTGTTCTGGTGGACAGGTGAAAACGTTTTATGAAAAGGTATTCTAACCTGAAATACTTTAATAAGAAATCATGACCACCCCTAACTTCACGGATACTGTTAACATGACGGATTACCATAAAACTTGACATTGCAGCCTATAATCGTGAAATATCATGATCCGAACGATTTTAATAAGAAATTGTACCTCAAACATAATACAAACCATAAAGACAATAAACCTACAGATATATAAACCACTAGCTAGGAAAACCAATGAAGTCTTAATATCATTCGACAAAACAGTTTTCAAGTGAACCAGAGCTCATCTATTCACCATGTGAACATAGTTTACTCTAGTTTTCCAACAGATCAAATTTGCAAGAATGTTGAGCTAATAAATTTCATATAAGTCAGTATGTCGTATGCTTATACAACTGTGTAAGTGAACATGTATAAAGTGAAGTATATATATAAAGCAGTCCAATGAATGCTATCGAAGCAGATGGTTCTGAGGCACTTCAACTAAATAATTCAAAAAACTTTAACAAGGTAAAATAAAATGATTTGAAGTTAGCTTGTAGCCTTAATATGCATCAGAATCTTATAGAGTCAATACTGTATTCAATAGTAAAAATTGTGATTCCACATGAACACAAGGCCCTGGGTGTATTGAGCAAAAGAATTATCTCCCCTTGATTTATTTTCACTGTGAGTTGAATAAGAGGTCCCATTTATAGTTTAAGCATTCGGACCGTTTTATCTTATAGCCCGATTCTCTATCAACCTCAGATGAACATTGAGTTCCCAGAAAGTGAATCAAATGCATGTGCTAAGTAATAGAGTTGTCTCTTCTTAGACTATACTCTGGTTGCATTCAATAATAGAGTTGCCTCTCTTTATTCAATATATTGACAGCTAATGATTTCTCAGCAAAATATGAATATTCACCGAGTTTTCATTGCAGTGATTCCACTATGAACAGGTTATCTACACATGTCTTTTGTGGGTCGATCTTTCATCGATAGTTCTTCCATGAGCATTCCTCGAGTTTCATCAATCAAAATCAGTCCACATAATCTACTGAGGTCAACCCATGGCTATATTTTATTGATCATATAATATATTGACTTTTTATCAATCAACTCATGAATCTATACAGTATGAAGATAATATTTGTTGATAGGGTTGATCTTTCTAACTGGCAATCTAATTGCATTTTCATGATCTAGCGAGGTCATCTATATTTTGGTCAATCACCCACTGTATCGACCTTTTGCTTGTCAATTTATGAATGCATACCGTACAAGATAATTTTTTGTTGAAAGCATCGAGCTTTCAAATTGCAGTAATATAATTGCATTTATATAATTTAGTGATGTTATCTATTTTGTCAACATATGGATATATAACATACAAAGATAATACTTGGACAAAACTAGCTCCCTCTCGATCTATAATGATTTGAGCATTAATAATAGCCATTCATCTCATAATAAATGTTATCATTCTCGATGGCATCTCTCGAGTATCAGTAGCCTTAGAACTGGTTAATGAACAGGTGGCATGCCATCACGCCGTCACACCTTTTCCTAGCCATTCTTAAACTGCTGGAAGTCAAACAGTGACTCATTGTTAATATATCAATAGTTGATGCACTGGTTAGTGCCTCGCTCCAGTCTCTACTAGGAATATAAAACTATATTTTACCCTACAGGATGAAATTATTCGTGGAATTGAATTTCGCGAAAATGGTCTTTTCAAGCATATTCGCGGACTAAATTATTCGCGGATGAACACATTCGCAAATAAATTAATCCGTGAAAGCAGTTAGCAATAGAGTAAGACCTTCACATGCGTATACCACTTGTTTAGGTTTATATTTAGCTGAGAAATTTATGTTTGTATGAAATTTATTTTTTGCCGCATTCAGAGATTTTCATGAATGTTCATCGATGTGAAAGCCTTTAGTGAACCAACAATTTGTGGTGGTAAGTTATGAGTTTTTTCAGCGTATAGAACTGCAAGAGATTTTTTCAATGATGATGCCATGTCAAATTCCGAATAACTTGCGACAAGGTTGAAAAATTTGGCAAAGACGTGTGATGCATTAGCAATGGGCTTACATGTATTTCAAAGCCCCAGCGGCGATTTGAAAAAATTTGGAACTTGGCTATGTTTACTAACTCTGTCTAGCAGCTAGTTTTCAATTTGAGGTGCAGTCATACTTCGACATACGCGCTTAATGCGTTCCGAGACTGAGCTCGTATGTCAATTTACTCGCATGTTGGTGCAATCTATTTACATATAGAACAATTAAATATGTAATAATTGGTTTCTATACTTTAAAAATGCAAATAAAACACTCAAAACAAGATATTGTAACAGAAAAAACATGTTGGTTATTGTCCTAACTTACCACACGCTTTCAAAAAGTAACAAATAAAAAAACAAGGCAAGAGGAAATGTGATTAATTAAAATGTAAAATTAAATACATACAGTAGCAGCTAACGCTAGCATTTGCCAGAGAGGGCGATATACGTGTTATTCTTTGTTACAACAGTTGACTTTGATAAATTTGGGTTTTATCAAAGCCTTCAAAGACAAACTTAAAAGCAAACCTAAAAGCAAACTTTCATTTTTCGTAATTGAAATTTCTTCGGCGTTTATAGTTTGAGGTTTCTCGCTAGTTAGCTAGTTTTTCCTTTGTTTCACTTTCACGACTAGCCGGCCGTTTTAAGATAAACCTATCTAAAGACATTTGCCTTTGTTGCCCTTTTAACGTGCTGCGATTAGAACGAACACTGGTGTCGTCACAAAGGGTTAATGCACGACCACTAGCCAATTTGTCCGAAAGTCTATTTTTATAGATAGCACCGACCTTTTTACATAGGCCTTTTTGCTTTTATCGAAACATCGTTTCAGTTACGCTGTCTCCGACCAATTGTTTATCCAATGCCTGAGCGGTCTTTCCGTCAGCGTTCGTGAAGATCGCTGCGTCGTTTAGAAACTATGATTAGTCCTTTTGCAAACTAAATGCCCTGAATATAACCCTTCGGTTTGATAATTGTATATCTTACTCCCGGCCAATGCATCAAGACTTTCATCTATTCGCGGCAATGGATGACAGTCTTGTTCTGTGACGGAATTCGATTGGTGGAATTCAATAAAAAACCGCCAGTTTCCATCTTTAGGAAACTCTTTGTGGGCAGGCAACTCCAGCAAGGTTCACATGATTTGAACTAATGTTAGACATCCATGCAGTAATTTTCTAGTGCGGAAATACAGTCTTTTGACCCATCAATTGATAATGTGTTTGCACATATGGAACAAGTTGTAGATGCGATGCTTGTGACAAGACAGAGAATGCCGTCAGACATACAAATATGTCTGACTGCATGTTTGTATTTAGAGTTGCCTTTTCAATAGAATTGTAATTTCTGATACTGCATAGATATATGTTAAACTAACCATTACAAAACTCAGCCAGATTATTAATAAGATTATGATATCAAAATATTTTTCGAAGGTTAAAGCAAAAACCTGTATGTATAGGTTGTTTATTAAAATAAAGGGAGGAAAACTTCTGTAAAGAAACTATCCAAAAGCTGAGATAGCCTAATTGCAAAGTTTTTCATCAATTTTTTGTCCGACAATAGCAATACTGCTTGTTAATAAATAATATCACTTGCGTGATGATTATTATGATATACTTTTTTAAAGCATTGAATTTGGTGATGAAATAAAGTAAAAGTAGCAAGATGTATATATAATGCATACACGTTCGAAAGTTAGAATTGTCCTAGTTATGTAATTATTATAGCAGTCAACTGATATTGCTTAATTAACGATCAATTAGAATTTGTGATGTACCATTTTTTCACAAAATGTTTTCAACTAACAGATTACCATAAAATTTGACAACAAAGAAATTTTTTTTTTCAATACAGCCAATTTGAAGATTTTCAGTTTGCCTAACATTTTCAATTTTATTGTTAGTTCTCTGTATAACAACAGGACATCTCCGATTGGAGTGGTTTGAGTCTGATACAATAGGGACTAGCTGCAAAACACACTGCAGATTTCCATTGTTTTCACCCTATCATTGACATGCAGGAATGCTTTCGACACGTATAAAAATAGTACAATCAGGGCAAACAGTTTTAGTAGACCGTATACATGGAGTTGTTTTACGGTATAAAAAACCACTGTCAGTAGAACTTTAGCTGTGTGTGTGTGTGTGTCTGTTCTGGTGGACAGGTAAAAACGTTTTATGAAAAGGTATTCTAACCTAAAACACTTTAATAAAACATCATGACTACCCGTAACTTCATGGATACTTTTAACATGACGGATTACCATAAAACTTGACATTGCAGCCTATAATCGTGGAATATCATGATCCGACCGATTTTAATAAGGAATTGTACCTCAAACATAATACAAAACGTATAGACAATAAACCTACAGATGTATAAACCACTAGCTAGGAAAACCAATGAAGTTTTAATATCATTCGACAAAACAGTTTTCAAGTGAACCAGAGCTCATCTATTCATCATGTGAACATACATGTAGTTTACCCTAGTTTTCCAACAGATCAAATTTGCCAGAATGTTGAGCTAATAAATTTTATATAAGTCAGTATGTCGTATGCTGATACAACTGTGTAAGTGAACATATATAAAGTGAAGTATATATATAAGGCAGTCCAATGAATGCTATCGAAGCAGACAGTTCTGAGGCACTTCAACTAAATAATTCAAAAAACTTTAACAACGTAAAATAAAATGATTTGAAGTTAGCTTGTAGCCTTAATATGCATCAGAATCTTATAGAGTCAATACTGTATTCAATAGTAAAAATTGTGATTTCACATGAACACAAGGACCTGGGTGTATTGAGCAAAAGAATTATCTCCCCTTGATTTATTTTTACTGTGAGTTGAATAAGAGGTCCCATTTATAGTTTAAGCCGTTTCTTAGTTTAGGACCGTTTCATCTTAAAACCCGATTCTCTATCGACCTCAGATGAACATTGAGTTCACAGAAAGTGAATCAAATGCATGCGCTAAGTAATAGAGTTGTCTCTTCTTAGACTATACTCTGGTTGCATTCAATAATAGAGTTGCCTCCCTTTTTCAATATATTGACAGCTAATGATTTCTCAGCAAAATATAAATATTCACCGAGTTTTCATTGCAGTGATTCCACTATGAACGGTTTATCTACACATGTCTTTTGTGAAGGTCAAAGTTGTGGTTGCAAACATAAATGCCACATTAGATCTAAATAGTAGACCGACGACCTAAACGCATAAGATTCACCGGAGGACGGCTCGGCCTATTCAACCTTGCCAGCTACTTCCAATTTAGCCTTCTATGCTTAGCCTTACGCATTACCGGGGCGACAGCATCAAAAGGACAACCAAACAACCCCATGATTTGCGGCACAGGAGAAAATGATTCTCCACAAACATTTTGAGTAGAACAAGAATACGAATGCTCAACGGACACCAGCAAACAATCAGACATGGCACCCCAGAAATTTAATGTTACTACCTACAAGAAGAATATGATCAAGCAAAAGACTATCGCCTACCGGTGCACGAAGTTCACCGCATATGTCACGACACAAATTTAATTTTTCAGAGACATTAAGACCAGGACAACTTCAAGCAGAACCCAGAAAGTAACCTTAGAAGAATGCACTGACATGGTAATACATAAGAAGTGCTAAGCTGGATTTTTACATAGAGGAGATGGAATGTATATTACGAATGAACCAACCAACGCCATGTATGTATGGTGCTGCCAACAGAAAACCTTCAGCGCTAAGCAATGCAGTTATGTGGCAACTTACCTATACAAGAGACACGGATCTGACAAATTTTAAAGTACAACCGGAGACGTCATTTACTGCAATTACAACAACGGCTCTTGTGAATTAAACGACAGATCAATGCTTATGTGGGACCTGGACATAGTTGAAACATGTGAATACCCGCCATGGTTCAACAAAAAAGAATAATTTTTCGACGCACATTTTGTCTCCAATAAACAAGATTTAGCTCTGACATTTTATAACTCGAGACTGAATTCACATAAAGGCTGTAACAACTCTAATGTTTCGCTTTCGGACCAAGGCCTTATAGTGAAATTTCTCACACCATTGACGAATGTCACAATTAACGATACGATAAAGGCAAGAGTATCAGCAGTGGGTCAAAACGCTGCCTTCTTCAATACAATGCTACAGTCACTTGCCTACCAGCAAACTAAGATGACTCAAAAACTATTTTGGTCAGCTTACTTCTACGCCTCCTACAATCTAGCTGAGATTTTACAGATAGGTACCATGTTAATAGGAGAACACGCGACACTCAGCGCAAGATATTTACTGGGAAACCCAAATGTTATTGCTACAACAGGTCCGGGTTTCCTCCAAGTTTACCCTTGTACTATACTTAACTACAGTCAATACGAAATACTGCCAATGGAAGAGAATAACTGCACAGAATTTATTCCGATGATGATCAAAACAGCCGGTACAGAAAAAATTGGATATTTCAATCCAAAAGACAATGTGATACACCCAGACACCTATACAGTCAATTGCAAGACAAAAGAGGCACATTGATGATGCTGGAAGGTAACATCTCTGAATACTTTCCGAACGGGACGATTTCGCCAATTAAGGAAGCCACCGACTTGAGCATTCCGTACATCAACCTCTGCAGCCAGCCCCTACAAATACAAGAAACAATATTTAGCAGAGCACATATGTTAAGATGGTCAAACACAGACGATTACGGAGAACTGAATGAAATCCTATCTACCTTAGACAGACAGAAAAGAGTACTAAAGGCTATGGGAATCGTCACGAACCGCCATAACACCCTACATTACAACACCGTAGAGAGCAGAGAGAAACTATTTGGCCCTTCACTATTCAGCTTTCTATTTGGAGGACACGTAACCTCAGGTTATGAGCTCTGGACGTTCGCTTGCAACATCATTCTTACATTAATGGTTTTATCAACAGTCATCGGAGGAATCACAAAAGGATGCTTTGTGTACAGAGCAAGGAAGAGTGCAACGGTAAACGCTTTACATGTGGAGACGGCACTGGAACTAACCGACATGCCCGAACGAGAAGACGAATCTGAAAAATAGTTCGATGATGACCCATCCGCACCACCGGAAGACTTAGAAATCGAATTATCATTAGAAGACTTAAGCAGTGCACCACCATCATATAAACCCTACGTACCCAAATACTCACGACCAGGAGCAACTGACGAAAAGCGTGAATGATTGAGGGCATGGAATGACTACTTTTCGCAGGCATACAATATACAAACTTCGCGAAGATAACCCGAACAGGTTAATGGTGTTACCAAAGCCTCAAATAAAGATTGTAGAAGAGCCACAATAGATGTGAAGATCAATGGATTTATCTGCACATCACTCGTCGACGCAGAAGCTACGATAAGCCTTATCAATACAAGACTTGCTCGCGATGTTAATGTTAATGTGCACAGGAAGACCACTTTTCATAGGCAGTGGAAGGTAGCAGAAAACTTTGCCTGCATAGCCATCCGACTTGGTTTCTTTCATAACTCGAGGCTGGAGTACATCTTGTCTCATATCTATGAAAATACAACAATAAAGGATCAATAGATATAAAAAGATCTCGTTCTACATAACATTCTTGACCAGCTTCCTCAGCTAAAAAGAAGAAAGTAAGACCATTAAAACACGAGTGAATATAAAAACCCACACTTCTGGTCAAGAGGGACAGCCATACCTCCTACTGGCGCTAAGCCTTCATATCTGAGAGCATTCTCTAAGGCGTCCCAATCGCCCATTGAGGAAGTGACCAGCCAGTGAACAGATCGGTCAAGCACTCCCTCGAACAGTCCGAGAAAATGACATACCACTCTGCTCTGCTTGTACCTCATCTGCAACACACGATTCATTCAGTACATTCTACATATTCACATATCTATATATTTTCTGGTAGCATTCTATAAATATTATTTAAGAGTATGTTATACATTGTTTGATGGTAACTTGAATGCACTATGGTAGTACCAAAAATATGCTATGTTAGTATCCTGGATACACAATAATAGCTAATATTAATAACAATAACAGTAACAGCTAACAACAATAGGATAAACTCTGTCTTTACCTGCCAACTCCACCTGCCAATAGCGCTATCTTAGAAACCTAAAGCCCGTTTAAACTGTTAAATACGTTTAAACGCCTTCACTTCTATATCTAATTGTTTTTACACAAAATCTTTATTGACAAAATAAATAGCCAGGTAATGGAGCTGCTCCTACGGCAAGCAGACGAGGTCTAATAAATATGCAATGAGCCAGGCAATTGTCTGCAATGCACTTGTAGAAAATTGGAATGGAGAAATATATTCAGAACACCTCTTTGCAGATAATTCAACTGAAGATTCCATAGTATCATTTTAATTTGCATTCCCTAACTCTTTCGACAGTTTAAATTCAGTAATATATATCAAGAATATGGTTCAAAACATCTAACATTAGTATACACCTGCATGTTGTCTTTTTATATTGATATTCAACTTTTTCATAATGAAGCAATGCCATGTTTTGAGCATTTCTTTTATTTTTAGCACCTAAGATTGTCATCTACAACAATGCTTGTGCAATACCCAGGAATGCTCTCAATCGAAATCCGGCCTTTTTCAGAGAGACAAAGTTTCTGGTATATAGATTTCACTGGCACAACCATACTGGTAAACGGCGTATAAATATAGTCATCATAAATGGTATAACAGTATTTGGTAATATTGTTATATTACATTTTTTGCTATATTACAATATTTGCGTCATTGAGAGACGCATCTGTATTGCTGATCATGCTTGACTAATTCTGATTTCAGGATGCTGTGGTGGATATAATATAAATGCATACGACCATCTAAAAACTATCAACACTCAAGTTGAAGAGCAACGGAACGCAACACTTGTGAAGCTAAAATCTTCTATAAGCTATCAGCATCAAGACAAATTCTTTCTTAGCTTACAAACATTCTTATCCTTCCGTAACATAATCCATTCACTTCAACTACGAGAGGCACTTACTAACTCTGAGTTTATTATTAAGCAGCTGGTACATGTATTTTTCCAAAAATAAACTTTGAATAAGGTGATTTGCAGTTAGAATTTATTAGTATTTTGAATGGCAATCTAAAAAGCTATTAATCTACCAGAATTTATATTTCATCTTGCATTTTATCTCAGGGTTTGGTGTTAGCCAAATGTATAAAATTTTTTTATTTAAACCATTAGTTGATGTTTTTATTTATATTTCTTTATTTTGCTAGAAATAAAGCTGGTACCCACTTGGCATTTAATTCCTTGTTTAAAATCTGATTTTTTAAACATTTTTTATGGATATGTCCGAATGCCACTGTAGCAAAACTCCATAAGACTGATTGGTAACCAAGGGGATAATACATATTAGACAAGTTCAAATCATGAAAGGAATCTTGTGAAGCTTGTTGTTTGAGTTGCTTGTCCGCGGGCAGGCAACTCTTGCAAGGTTGTTAACAAGATATGAACTAATGTTAGACATTCATGCAGTAACTTTCTTGTGCAGAAATACAGTCTTTTGACCCATCGAATACCATAGAACCTTACAATAGATCAGATACTATTGAACCTTATAATATATCAGATATCATAGAACTTTACAACTGATCAAATAACATAGAACAATAGAGAAAATTCATAGCTTTCTATCAACAATTGTCTGACAACACTGAAAAATGTAAATTTCCAATTTCAACCAAACATGCTAGAAATGCTCCAATTGAGCTAATTAGCTTATTGTGAGAATATTACAAACGTCTGACAAAACTGAAAAATGTAAATTTCCAATTTCAACCAAACATGCTAGAAATGTCCAATTGAGCTAATTAGCTTATTGTGAGAATATTGCAATTGTCTGACAAAAGTGAAAAATGTAAATTTCCAATTTCAACCAAACATGCTAGAAATGCTCCAATTGAGCTAATTAGCTTATTGTGAGAATATTGCAATTGTCTGACAAAAGTGAAAAATGTAAATTTCCAATTTCAACCAAACATGCTAGAAATGCTCCAATTGAGCTAATTAGCTTATTGTGAGAATATTAAAAACGTCTGACAAAACTGAAAAATGTAATTTTCCAATTTCAACCAAACATGCTAGAAATGCTCCAATTGAGCTAATTAGGTTATTGTGAGAATATTACAAACGTCTGACAAAACTGAAAAATGTAAATTTCCAATTTCAACCAAACATGCTAGAAATGTCCAATTGAGCTAATTAGCTTATTGTGAGAATATTGCAATTGTCTGACAAAATTGAAAAATGTAAATTTCCAATTTCAACCAAACATGCTAGAAATGCTCCAATTGAGCTAATTAGCTTATTGTGAGAATATTGCAATTGTCTGACAAAAGTGAAAAATGTAATTTTCCAATTTCAACCAAACATGCTAGAAATGCTCCAATTGAGCTAATTAGCTTATTGTGAGAATATTACAAACGTCTGACAAAACTGAAAAATGTAAATTTCCAATTTCAACCAAACATGCTAGAAATGTCCAATTGAGCTAATTAGCTTATTGTGAGAATATTGCAATTGTCTGACAAAAGTGAAAAATGTAAATTTCCATTTTTAAGCAAACATGCTAGAAATGCTCCAATTGAGCTAATTAGCTTATTGTGAGAATATTACAAACGTCTGACAACACTGAAAAATGTAAATTTCCAATTTCAACCAAACATGCTAGAAAGGCTCCAATTGAGCTAATTAGCTTATTGTGAGAATATTGCAATTGTCTGACAAAACTGAAAAATGTAAATTTCCAATTTCAACCAAACATGCTAGAAATGCTCCAATTGAGCTAATTAGCTTATTGTGAGAATATTACAAACGTCTGACAAAAGTGAAAAATGTAAATTTCCAATTTCAACCAAACATGCTAGAAATGCTCCAATTGAGCTAATCAGCTTATTGCGAGAGTATTACAAACGTCTGACAAACATGATAAATGTAAATTTCCAATTTCAACCAAACATGATAGAAATGCTCCAATTGAGCTAATTAGCTTATTGTGAGAATATTACAAACGTCTGACAAAAGTGAAAAATGTAAATTTCCAATTTCAACCAAACATGCTAGAAATGCTCAAATTGAGCTAATTAGCTTATTGAGAGAATATTGCAATTGTCTGACAAAAGTGAAAAATGTAAAATTCCAATTTCAACCAAACATGCTAGAAATGCTCCAATTGAGCTAATTAGCTTATTGTGAGAATATTACAAACGTCTAACAAAACTGAAAAATGTAAATTTCCAATTTCAACCAAACATGCTAGAAATGCTCCAATTGAGCTAATTAGCTTATTGTGAGAATATTACAAACGTCTGACAAAAGTGAAAAATGTAAATTACCAATTTCAACCAAACATGCTAGAAATGCTCCAAGTGAGCTAATTAGCTTATTGTGAGAATATCACAAACGTCTGACAACACTGAAAAATGTAAATTTCCAATTTCAACCAAACATGCTAGAAATGCTCCAATTGAGCTAATTAGCTTATTGTGAGAATATTGCAATTGTCTTACAAAAGTGAAAATTGTAAATTTCCAATTTCAACCAAACATGCTAGAAATGCTCCAATTGAGCTAATTAGCTTATTGTGAGAATATTGCAATTGTCTGACAAAAGTGAAAAATGTAAATTTCCAATTTCAACCAAACATGCTAGAAATGCCCCAATTGAGCTAATTAGCTTATTGTGAGAATATTACAAACGTCTGACAAACATGATAAATGTAAATTTCCAATTTCAACCAAACATGCTAGAAATGCTCCAATTGAGCTAATTAGCTTATTGTGAGAATATTACAAACGTCTGACAAAACTGAAAAATGTAATTTTCCAATTTCAACCAAACATGCCAGAAATGCTCCAATTGAGCTAATTAGCTTATTGTGAGAATATTACAAACGTCTGACAAAACTGAAAAATGTAAATTTCCAATTTCAACCAAACATGCTAGAAATGCTCCAATTGAGCTAATTAGTTTATTGTGAGAATATTGCAATTGTCTGACAAAAGTGAAAAATGTAAATTTCGAATTTCAACCAAACATGCTAGAAATGCTCCAATTGAGCTAATTAGCTTATTGTGAGAATATTACAAACGTCTGATAAACATGATAAATGTGAATTTCCAATTTCAACCAAACATGCTAGAAATGCTCCAATTGAGCTAATTAGCTTATTGTGAGAATATTACAAACGTCTGACAAAAGTGAAAAATGTAAATTTCCAATTTCAACCAAACATGCTAGAAATGCTCCAATTGAGCTAATTAGCTCATTGGAGAATATTACAAACGTCTGACAAAACTGAAAAATGTAAATTTCCAATTTCAACCAAACATGCTAGAAATGCTCCAATTGAGCTAATTAGCTTATTGTGAGAATATTACAAACGTCTGACAAAACTGAAAAAATGTAAATTTCCAATTTCAACTAAACATGCTAGAAATGCTCAAATTGCGCAAATAAGCCTACTGTAAGAATTTTACAAACGTCTGACAAAACTGAAAAATGTAAATTTCCAATTTCAACCAAACATGCTAGAAATGCTCAAATTGCGCAAATAAGCCTACTGTAAGAATTTTACAAACGTCTGACAAAAGTGAAAAATGTGAAATTCCAATTTCAACCAAACATGCTAGAAATGCTCCAAGTGAGCTAATTAGCTTATTGTGAGAATATTACAAACGTCTGACAAAAGTGAAAAATGTAATTTTCCAATTTCAACCAAACATGCTAGAAATGCTCCAATTGAGCTAATTAGCTTATTGTGAGAATATTACAAACGTCTGACAAAACTGAAAAATGTAAATTTCCAATTTCAACCAAACATGCTAGAAATGTCCAATTGAGCTAATTAGCTTATTGTGAGAATATTGCAATTGTCTGACAAAAGTGAAAAATGTAAATTTCCATTTTTAAGCAAACATGCTAGAAATGCTCCAATTGAGCTAATTAGCTTATTGTGAGAATATTACAAACGTCTGACAACACTGAAAAATGTAAATTTCCAATTTCAACCAAACATGCTAGAAAGGCTCCAATTGAGCTAATTAGCTTATTGTGAGAATATTGCAATTGTCTGACAAAACTGAAAAATGTAAATTTCCAATTTCAACCAAACATGCTAGAAATGCTCCAATTGAGCTAATTAGCTTATTGTGAGAATATTACAAACGTCTGACAAAAGTGAAAAATGTAAATTTCCAATTTCAACCAAACATGCTAGAAATGCTCCAATTGAGCTAATCAGCTTATTGCGAGAGTATTACAAACGTCTGACAAACATGATAAATGTAAATTTCCAATTTCAACCAAACATGATAGAAATGCTCCAATTGAGCTAATTAGCTTATTGTGAGAATATTACAAACGTCTGACAAAAGTGAAAAATGTAAATTTCCAATTTCAACCAAACATGCTAGAAATGCTAAATTGAGCTAATTAGCTTATTGAGAGAATATTGCAATTGTCTGACAAAAGTGAAAAATGTAAAATTCCAATTTCAACCAAACATGCTAGAAATGCTCCAATTGAGCTAATTAGCTTATTGTGAGAATATTACAAACGTCTAACAAAACTGAAAAATGTAAATTTCCAATTTCAACCAAACATGCTAGAAATGCTCCAATTGAGCTAATTAGCTTATTGTGAGAATATTACAAACGTCTGACAAAAGTGAAAAATGTAAATTACCAATTTCAACCAAACATGCTAGAAATGCTCCAAGTGAGCTAATTAGCTTATTGTGAGAATATCACAAACGTCTGACAACACTGAAAAATGTAAATTTCCAATTTCAACCAAACATGCTAGAAATGCTCCAATTGAGCTAATTAGCTTATTGTGAGAATATTGCAATTGTCTTACAAAAGTGAAAATTGTAAATTTCCAATTTCAACCAAACATGCTAGAAATGCTCCAATTGAGCTAATTAGCTTATTGTGAGAATATTGCAATTGTCTGACAAAAGTGAAAAATGTAAATTTCCAATTTCAACCAAACATGCTAGAAATGCCCCAATTGAGCTAATTAGCTTATTGTGAGAATATTACAAACGTCTGACAAACATGATAAATGTAAATTTCCAATTTCAACCAAACATGCTAGAAATGCTCCAATTGAGCTAATTAGCTTATTGTGAGAATATTACAAACGTCTGACAAAACTGAAAAATGTAATTTTCCAATTTCAACCAAACATGCCAGAAATGCTCCAATTGAGCTAATTAGCTTATTGTGAGAATATTACAAACGTCTGACAAAACTGAAAAATGTAAATTTCCAATTTCAACCAAACATGCTAAAAATGCTCCAATTGAGCTAATTAGTTTATTGTGAGAATATTGCAATTGTCTGACAAAAGTGAAAAATGTAAATTTCCAATTTCAACCAAACATGCTAGAAATGCTCCAATTGAGCTAATTAGCTTATTGTGAGAATATTGCAATTGTCTGACAAAAGTGAAAAATGTAAATTTCCAATTTCAACCAAACATGCTAGAAATGCTCCAATTGAGCTAATTAGCTTATTGTGAGAATATTACAAACGTCTGACAAAAGTGAAAAATGTAAATTTCCAATTTCAACCAAACATGCTAGAAATGCTCCAATTGAGCTAATTAGCTCATTGGAGAATATTACAAACGTCTGACAAAACTGAAAAATGTAAATTTCCAATTTCAACCAAACATGCTAGAAATGCTCCAATTGAGCTAATTAGCTTATTGTGAGAATATTACAAACGTCTGACAAAACTGAAAAAATGTAAATTTCCAATTTCAACTAAACATGCTAGAAATGCTCAAATTGCGCAAATAAGCCTACTGTAAGAATTTTACAAACGTCTGACAAAACTGAAAAATGTAAATTTCCAATTTCAACCAAACATGCTAGAAATGCTCAAATTGCGCAAATAAGCCTACTGTAAGAATTTTACAAACGTCTGACAAAAGTGAAAAATGTGAAATTCCAATTTCAACCAAACATGCTAGAAATGCTCCAAGTGAGCTAATTAGCTTATTGTGAGAATATTACAAACGTCTGACAAAACTGAAAAATGTAATTTTCCAATTTCAACCAAACATGCTAGAAATGCTCTAATTGAGCTAATTAGCTTATTGTGAGAATATTACAAACGTCTGACAAAACTGAAAAATGTAAATTTACAATTTCAACCAAACATGCTAGAAATGCTCCAATTGAGCTAATTAGCTTATTGTGAGAATATTACAAACGTCTGACAAAATTGAAAAATGTAAATTTCCAATTTCAACCAAACAGGCTAGAAATGCTCCAAGTGAGCTAATTAGCTTATTGTGAGAATATTACAAACGTCTGACAAAAGTGAAAAATGTAAATTTCCAATTTCAACCAAACATGCTAGAAATGCTCCATTTAAGCTAATTAACTTATTGTGAGAATATTACAAACGTCTGACAAAACTGAAAAATGTAAATTTCCAATTTCAACCAAACATGCTAAAAATGCTCCAATTGAGCTAATTAGCTTATTGTGAGAATATTACAAACGTCTGACAAACATGATACATGTAAATTTCCAATTTCAACCAAACATGCTAGAAATGCTCTAATTGAGCTAATTAGCTTATTGTGAGAATATTGCAATTGTCTGACAAAAGTGAAAACTGTAAATTTCCAATTTCAACAAAACATGCTAGAAATGCTCCAATTGAGCTAATTAGCTTATTGTGAGAATATTACAAACGTCTGACAAAAGTGAAAAATGTAAATTTCCAATTTCAACCAAACATGCTAGAAATGCTCCAATTGAGCTAATTAGCTTATTGTGAGAATATTACAAACGTCTGACAAAAGTGAAAAATGTAAATTTCCATTTTTAACCAAACATGCTAGAAATGCTCCAATTGAGCTAATTAGCTTATCGTGAGAATATTACAAACGTCTGACAACACTGAAAAATGTAAATTTCCAATTTCAACCAAACATGCTAGAAATGCTCCAATTGAGCTAATTAGCTTATTGTGAGAATATTACAAACGTCTGACAAAAGTGAAACATGTAAATTTCCAATTTCAACCAAACATGCTAGAAATGCTCCAATTGAGCTAGTTAGCTTATTGTGAGAATATTACAAACGTCTGACAAAACTGAAAAATGTAAATTTCGAATTTCAACCAAACATGCTAGAAATGCTCCAATTGAGCTAATTAGCTTATTGTGAGAATATTACAAACGTCTGATAAACATGATAAATGTGAATTTCCAATTTCAACCAAACATGCTAGAAATGCTCTAATTGAGCTAATTAGCTTATTGTGAGAATATTACAAACGTCTGACAAAACTGAAAAATGTAAAATTCCAAATTCAACCAAACATGCTAGAAATGCTCCAATTGAGCTAATTAGCTTATTGTGAGAATATTACAAACGTCTGACAACACTGAAAAATGTAAATTTCCAATTTCAACCAAACATGCTAGAAATGCTCCAATTGAGCTAATTAGCTTATTGTGAGAAAATTGCAATTGTCTGACAAAAGTGAAAAATGTAAATTTCCAACTTCAACCAAACATGCTAGAAATGCTCCAATTGAGCTAATTAGCTTATTGTGAGAATATTACAAACGTCTGACAAAACTGAAAAATGTAAATTTCCAATTTCAACCAAACATGCTGGAAATGCTCCAATTGAGCTAATTAGCTTATTGTGAGAATATTACAAACGTCTGACAAAACTGAAAAATGTAAATTTCCAATTTCAACCAAACATGCTAGAAATGCTCCAATTGAGCTAATTAGCTTATTGTGAGAATATTACAAACGTCTGACAAAACTGAAATATGTAATTTTCAAATTTCAACCAAACATGCTGGAAATGCTCCAATTGAGCTAATTAGCTTATTGTGAGAATAATGCAAACGTCTGATAAACATGATAAATGTGAATTTCCAATTTCAATCAAACATGCTAGAAATGCTCTAATTGAGCTAATTAGCTTATTGTGAGAATATTACAAACGTCTGACAAAACTGAAAAATGTAAATTTCCAATTTCAACCAAACATGCTAGAAATGCTCCAATTGAGCTAATTAGCTTATTGTGAGAATATTACAAACGTCTGACAACATTGAAAAATGTAAATTTCCAATTTCAACCAAACATGCTAGAAATGCTCCAATTGAGCTAATTAGCTTATTGTGAGAAAATTGCAATTGTCTGACAAAAGTGAAAAATGTAAATTTCCAATTTCAACCAAACATGCTAGAAATGCTCCAATTGAGCTAAGTAGCTTATTGTGAGAATATTACAAACGTCTGACAAAAGTGAAAAATGTAAATTTTCAATTTCAACCAAACATGCTAGAAATGCTCCAATTGAGCTAATTAGCTTATTGTGAGAATATTACAAACGTTTGACAAAACTGAAAAATGTAAATTTCCAATTTCAACCAAACATGCTAGAAATGCTCCAATTGAGCTAATTAGCTTATTGTGAGAATATTACAAACGTCTGACAACACTGAAAAATGTAAATTTCCAATTTCAACCAAACATGCTAGAAATGCTCCAATTGAGCTAATTAGCTTATTGTGAGAATATTACAAACGTCTGACAAAACTGAAAAATTTAATTTTCCAATTTCAACCAAACATGCTAGAAATGCTCCAATTGAGCTAATTAGCTTATTGTGAGAATATTGCAATTGTCTGACAAAAGTGAAAAATGTAAATTTCCAATTTCAACCAAACATGCTAGAATTGCTCAAATTGCGCAAATAAGCCTACTGTAAGAATTTTACAAACGTCTGACAAAACTGAAAAATGTAAATTTCCAATTTCAACCAAAAATGCTAGAAATGCTCCAATTGAGCTAATTAGCTTATTGTGAGAATATTACAAACGTGTGACAAAACTGAAAAATGTAAATTTTCAATTTCAACCAAACATGCTAGAAATGCTCCAATTGAGCTAATTAGCTTATTGTGAGAATATTACAAACGTCTGACAACACTGAAAAATGTAAATTTCCAATTTCAACCAAACATGCTAGAAATGCTCCAATTGAGCTAATTAGTTTATTGTGAGAATATTGCAATTGTCTGACAAAAGTGAAAAATGTAAATTTTCAATTTCAACCAAACATGCTAGAAATGCTCCAATTGAGCTAATTAGCTTATTGTGAGAATATTGCAATTGTCTGACAAAAGTGAAAAATGTAAATTTCCAATTTCAACCAAACATGCTAGAAATGCTCCAATTGAGCTAATTAGCTTATTGTGAGAATATTACAAACGTCTGACAAAAGTGAAAAATGTAAATTTCCAATTTCAACCAAGCATGCTAGAAATGCTCCAATTGAGCTAATTAGCTCATTGGAGAATATTACAAACGTCTGACAAAAGTGAAAAATGTAAATTTCCAATTTCAACCAAACATGCTAGAAATGCTCCAATTGAGCTAATTAGCTTATTGTGAGAATATTACAAACGTCTGACAACACTGAAAAATTTAAATTTCCAATTTCAACCAAACATGCTAGAAATGCTCCAATTGAGCTAATTAGCTTATTGTGAGAATATTACAAACGTCTGACAAAACTGAAAAATGTAAATTTCCAATTTCAACTAAACATGCTAGAAATGCTCCAATTGAGCTAATTAGCTTATTGTGAGAATATTGCAATTGTCTGACAAAAGTGAAAAATGTAAATTTCCAATTTCAACCAAACATGCTAGAAATGCTCCAATTGAGCTAATTAGCTTATTGTGAGAATATTACAAACGTCTGACAAAACTGAAAAATGTAAATTTCCAATTTCAACCAAACATGCTAGAAATGCTCCAATTGAGCTAATTAGATTATTGTGAGAATATTACAAACGTCTGACAAAACTGAAAAATGTAAATTTCCAATTTCAACCAAACATGCTAGAAATGCTCCAATTGAGCTAATTAGCTTATTGTGAGAATATTACAAACGTCTGACAAAACTGAAAAATGTAAATTTCCAATTTCAACCAAACATGCTAGAAATGCTCAAATTGAGCTAATTAGCTTATTGAGAGAATATTGCAATTGTCTGACAAAAGTTAAAAATGTAAATTTCCAATTTCAACCAAACATGCTAGAAATGCTCCAATTGAGCTAATTAGCTTATTGTGAGAGTATTACAAACGTCTGACAAACATGATAAATGTAAATTTCCAATTTCAACCAAACACGCTAGAAATCCTCCAATTGAGCTAATTAGCTTAATGTGAGAATATTGCAATTTTCTGACAAAAGTGAAAAATGTAAAATTCCAATTTCAACCAAACATGCTAGAAATGCTCCAATTGAGCTAATTAGCTTATTGTGAGAATATTACAAACGTCTGACAAAACTGAAAAATGTAAATTTCCAATTTCAACCAAACATGCTAGAAATGCTCCAATTGAGCTAATTAGCTTATTGTGAGAATATTACAAACGTCTGACAAAAGTGAAAAATGTAAATTACCAATTTCAACCAAACATGCTAGAAATGCTCCAAGTGAGCTAATTAGCTTATTGTGAGAATATCACAAACGTCTGACAACACTGAAAAATGTAAATATCCAATTTCAACCAAACATGCTAGAAATGCTCCAATTGAGCTAATTAGCTTATTGTGAGAATATTGCAATTGTCTTACAAAAGTGAAAAATGTAAATTTCCAATTTCAACCAAACATGCTAGAAATGCTCCAATTGAGCTAATTAGCTTATTGTGAGAATATTGCAATTGTCTGACAAAAGTGAAAAATGTAAATTTCCAATTTCAACCAAACATGCTAGAAATGCCCCAATTGAGCTAATTAACTTATTGTGAGAATATTACAAACGTCTGACAAACATGATAAATGTAAATTTCCAATTTCAACCAAACATGCTAGAAATGCTCCAATTGAGCTAATTAGCTTATTGTGAGAATATTACAAACGTCTGACAAAACTGAAAAATGTAATTTTCCAATTTCAACCAAACATGCCAGAAATGCTCCAATTGAGCTAATTAGCTTATTGTGAGAATATTACAAACGTCTGACAAAACTGAAAAATGTAAATTTCCAATTTCAACCAAACATGCTAGAAATGCTCCAATTGAGCTAATTAGTTTATTGTGAGAATATTGCAATTGTCTGACAAAAGTGAAAAATGTAAATTTCCAATTTCAACCAAACATGCTAGAAATGCTCCAATTGAGCTAATTAGCTTATTGTGAGAATATTGCAATTGTCTGACAAAAGTGAAAAATGTAAATTTCCAATTTCAACCAAACATGCTAGAAATGCTCCAATTGAGCTAATTAGCTTATTGTGAGAATATTACAAACGTCTGACAAAACTGAAAAATGTAAATTTCCAATTTCAACCAAACATGCTAGAAATGCTCCAATTGAGCTAATTAGCTCATTGGAGAATATTACAAACGTCTGACAAAAGTGAAAAATGTAAATGTCCAATTTCAACCAAACATGCTAGAAATGCTCCAATTGAGCTAATTAGCTTATTGTGAGAATATTACAAACGTCTGACAACACTGAAAAATTTAAATTTCCAACTTTAACCAAACATGCTAGAAATGCTCCAATTGAGCTAATTAGCTTATTGTGAGAATATTACAAACGTCTGACAAAACTGAAAAATGTAAATTTCCAATTTCAACTAAACATGCTAGAAATGCTCCAATTGAGCTAATTAGCTTATTGTGAGAATATTGCAATTGTTTGACAAAAGTGAAAAATGTAAATTTCCAATTTCAACCAAACATGCTAGAAATGCTCCAATTGAGCTAATTAGCTTATTGTGAGAATATTACAAACGTCTGACAAAACTGAAAAATGTAAATTTCCAATTTCAACCAAACATGCTAGAAATGCTCCAATTGAGCTAATTAGTTATTGTGAGAATATTACAAACGTCTGACAACACTGAAAAATGTAAATTTCCAATTTCAACCAAACATGCTAGAAATGCTCCAATTGAGCTAATTAGCTTATTGTGAGAATATTACAAACGTCTGACAAAACTGAAAAATGTAAATTTCCAATTTCAACCAAACATGCTAGAAATGCTCCAAATGAGCTAATTAGCTTATTGTGAGAATATTGCAATTGTCTGACAAAAGTGAAAAATGTAAATTTCCAATTTCAACCAAACATGCTAGAAATGCTCCAATTGAGCTAATTAGCTTATTGTAAGAATTTTACAAACGTCTGACAAAACTGAAAAATGTAAATTTCCAATTTCAACCAAACATGCTAGAAATGCTCAAATTGCGCAAATAAGCCTACTGTAAGAATTTTACAAACGTCTGACAAAAGTGAAAAATGTGAAATTCCAATTTCAACCAAACATGCTAGAAATGCTCCAAGTGAGCTAATTAGCTTATTGTGAGAATATTACAAACGTCTGACAAAACTGAAAAATGTAATTTTCCAATTTCAACCAAACATGCTAGAAATGCTCTAATTGAGCTAATTAGCTTATTGTGAGAATATTACAAACGTCTGACAAAACTGAAAAATGTAAATTTCCAATTTCAACCAAACATGCTAGAAATGCTCCAATTGAGCTAATTAGCTTATTGTGAGAATATTACAAACGTCTGACAAAACTGAAAAATGTAAATTTCCAATTTCAACCAAACATGCTAGAAATGCTCCATTTGAGCTAATTAACTTATTGTGAGAATATTACAAACGTCTGACAAAACTGAAAAATGTAAATTTCCAATTTCAACCAAACATGCTAGAAATGCTCCAATTGAGCTAATTAGCTTATTGTGAGAATATTACAAACGTCTGACAAACATGATACATGTAAATTTCCAATTTCAACCAAACATGCTAGAAATGCTCTAATTGAGCTAATTAGCTTATTGTGAGAATATTGCAATTGTCTGACAAAAGTGAAAAATGTAAATTTCCAATTTCAACAAAACATGCTAGAAATGCTCCAATTGAGCTAATTAGCTTATTGTGAGAATATTACAAACGTCTGACAAAAGTGAAAAATGTAAATTTCCAATTTCAACCAAACATGCTAGAAATGCTCCAATTGAGCTAATTAGCTTATCGTGAGAATATTACAAACGTCTGACAACACTGAAAAATGTAAATTTCCATTTTTAACCAAACATGCTAGAAATGCTCCAATTGAGCTAATTAGCTTATCGTGAGAATATTACAAACGTCTGACAACACTGAAAAATGTAAATTTCCAATTTCAACCAAACATGCTAGAAATGCTCCAATTGAGCTAATTAGCTTATTGTGAGAATATTACAAACGTCTGACAAAAGTGAAACATGTAAATTTCCAATTTCAACCAAACATGCTAGAAATGCTCCAATTGAGCTAGTTAGCTTATTGTGAGAATATTACAAACGTCTGACAAAACTGAAAAATGTAAATTTCCAATTTCAAACAAACATGCTAGAAATGCTCCAATTGAGCTAATTAGCTTATTGTGAGAATATTACAAACGTCTGATAAACATGAAAAATGTGAATTTCCAATAAAACCAAACATGCTAAAAATGCTCTAATTGAGCTAATTAGCTTATTGTGAGAATATTACAAACGTCTGACAAAACTGAAAAATGTAAATTTCCAATTTCAACCAAACATGCTGGAAATGCTCCAATTGAGCTAATTAGCTTATTGTGAGAATATTACAAACGTCTGACAAAACTGAAAAATGTAAATTTCCAATTTCAACCAAACATGCTAGAAATGCTCCAATTGAGCTAATTAGCTTATTGTGAGAATATTACAAACGTCTGACAAAACTGAAATATGTAATTTTCAAATTTCAACCAAACATGCTGGAAATGCTCCAATTGAGCTAATTAGCTTATTGTGAGAATATTGCAAACGTCTGATAAACATGATAAATGTGAATTTCCAATTTCAATCAAACATGCTAGAAATGCTCTAATTGAGCTAATTAGCTTATTGTGAGAATATTACAAACGTCTGACAAAACTGAAAAATGTAAATTTCCAATCTCAACCAAACATGCTAGAAATGCTCCAATTGAGCTAATTAGCTTATTGTGAGAATATTACAAACGTCTGACAACATTGAAAGATGTAAATTTCCAATTTCAACCAAACATGCTAGAAATGCTCCAATTGAGCTAATTAGCTTATTGTGAGAAAATTGCAATTGTCTGACAAAAGTGAAAAATGTAAATTTCCAATTTCAACCAAACATGCTAGAAATGCTCCAATTGAGCTAATTAGCTTATTGTAAGAATATTACAAACGTCTGACAAAAGTGAAAAATGTAAATTTTCAATTTCAACCAAACATGCTAGAAATGCTCCAATTGAGCTAATTAGCTTATTGTGAGAATATTACAAACGTCTGACAAAAGTGAAAAATGTAATTTTCCAATTTCAACCAAACATGCTAGAAATGCTCCAATTGAGCTAATTAGCTTATTGTGAGAATATTACAAACGTCTGACAACACTGAAAAATGTAAATTTCCAATTTCAACCAAACATGCTAGAAATGCTCCAATTGAGCTAATTAGCTTATTGTGAGAATATTACAAACGTCTGACAAAACTGAAAAATGTAATTTTCCAATTTCAACCAAACATGCTAGAAATGCTCCAATTGAGCTAATTAGCTTATTGTGAGAATATTGCAAATGTCTGACAAAAGTGAAAAATGTAAATTTCCAATTTCAACTAAACATGCTAGAAATGCTCCAATTGAACTAATTAGCTTATTGTGAGAATATTACAAACGTCTGATAAACATGATAAATGTGAATTTCCAATAAAACCAAACATGCTAGAAATGCTCTAATTGAGCTAATTAGCTTATTGTGAGAATATTACAAACGTCTGACAAAACTGAAAAATGTAAAACTCCAAATTCAACCAAACATGCTAGAAATGCTCCAATTGAGCTAATTAGCTTATTGTGAGAATATTACAAACGTCTGACAACACTGAAAAATGTAAATTTCCAATTTCAACCAAACATGCTAGAAGTGCTCCAATTGAGCTAATTAGCTTATTGTGAGAAAATTGCAATTGTCTGACAAAAGTGAAAAATGTAAATTTCCAATTTCAACCAAACATGCTAGAAATGCTCCAATTGAGCTAATTAGCTTATTGTGAGAATATTACAAACGTCTGACAAAACTGAAAAATGTAAATTTCCAATTTCAACCAAACATGCTGGAAATGCTCCAATTGAGCTAATTAGCTTATTGTGAGAATATTACAAACGTCTGACAAAACTGAAAAAAGTAATTTTCCAATTTCAAACAAACATGCTAGAAATGCTCCAATTGAGCTAATTAGCTTATTGTGAGAATATTGCAATTGTCTGACAAAAGTGAAAAATGTAAATTTCCAATTTCAACTAAACATGCTAGAAATGCTCCAATTGAACTAATTAGCTTATTGTGAGAATATTACAAACGTCTGACAAAATTGAAAATTTTAAGTTTCCAATTTCAACCAAACATGCTAGAATTGCTCAAATTGCGCAAATAAACCTACTGTAAGAATTTTACAAACGTCTGACAAAACTGAAAAATGTAAATTTCCAATTTCAACCAAAAATGCTAGAAATGCTCCAATTGAGCTAATTAGCTTATTGTGAGAATATTACAAACGTGTGACAAAAGTGAAAAATGTAAATTTTCAATTTCAACCAAACATGCTAGAAATGCTCCAATTGAGCTAATTAGCTTATTGTGAGAATATTACAAACGTCTGACAACACTGAAAAATGTAAATTTCCAATTTCAACCAAACATGCTAGAAATGCTCCAATTGAGCTAATTAGTTTATTGTGAGAATATTGCAATTGTCTGACAAAAGTGAAAGATGTAAATTTCCAATTTCAACCAAACATGCTAGAAATGCTCCAATTGAGCTAATTAGCTTATTGTGAGAATATTGCAATTGTCTGACAAAAGTGAAAAATGTAAATTTCCAATTTCAACCAAACATGCTAGAAATGCTCCAATTGAGCTAATTAGCTTATTGTGAGAATATTACAAACGTCTGACAAAAGTGAAAAATGTAATTTTCCAATTTCAACCAAACATGCTAGAAATGCTCCAATTGAGCTAATTAGCTCATTGGAGAATATTACAAACGTCTGACAAAAGTGAAAAATGTAAATTTCCAATTTCAACCAAACATGCTAGAAATGCTCCAATTGAGCTAATTAGCTTATTGTGAGAATATTACAAACGTCTGACAACACTGAAAAATTTAAATTTCCAATTTCAACCAAACATGCTAGAAATGCTCCAATTGAGCTAATTAGCTTATTGTGAGAATATTACAAACGTCTGACAAAACTGAAAAATGTAAATTTCCAATTTCAACTAAACATGCTAGAAATGCTCCAATTGAGCTAATTAGCTTATTGTGAGAATATTGCAATTGTCTGACAAAAGTGAAAAATGTAAATTTCCAATTTCAACCAAACATGCTAGAAATGCTCCAATTGAGCTAATTAGCTTATTGTGAGAATATTACAAACGTCTGACAAAACTGAAAAATGTAAATTTCCAATTTCAACCAAACATGCTAAAAATGCTCCAATTGAGCTAATTAGATTATTGTGAGAATATTACAAACGTCTGACAAAACTGAAAAATGTAAATTTCCAATTTCAACCAAACATGCTAGAAATGCTCCAATTGAGCTAATTAGCTTATTGTGAGAATATTACAAACGTCTGACAAACATGATAATTATAAACTTCCAATTTCAACCAAACATGCTAGAAATGCTCTAATTGAGCTAATTAGCTTATTGTGAGAATTTTACAAACGTCTGACAAAAGTGAAAAATGTGAAATTCCAATTTCAACCAAACATGCTAGAAATGCTCCAAGTGAGCTAATTAGCTTATTGTGAGAATATTACAAACGTCTGACAAAACTGAAAAATGTAATTTTCCAATTTCAACCAAACATGCTAGAAATGCTCTAATTGAACTAATTAGCTTATTGTGAGAATATTACAAACGTCTGATAAACATGATAAATGTGAATTTCCAATAAAACCAAACATGCTAGAAATGCTCTAATTGAGCTAATTAGCTTATTGTGAGAATATTACAAACGTCTGACAAAACTGAAAAATGTAAAACTCCAAATTCAACCAAACATGCTAGAAATGCTCCAATTGAGCTAATTAGCTTATTGTGAGAATATTACAAACGTCTGACAAAACTGAAAAATGTAAATTTCCAATTTCAACCAAACATGCTAGAAATGCTCCATTTGAGCTAATTAACTTATTGTGAGAATATTACAAACGTCTGACAAAACTGAAAAATGTAAATTTCCAATTTCAACCAAACATGCTAGAAATGCTCCAATTGAGCTAATTAGCTTATTGTGAGAATATTACAAACGTCTGACAAACATGATACATGTAAATTTCCAATTTCAACCAAACATGCTAGAAATGCTCTAATTGAGCTAATTAGCTTATTGTGAGAATATTGCAATCGTCTGACAAAACTGAAAATTGTAAATTTCCAATTTCAACCAAACATGCTAAAAATGCTCCAATTGAGCTAATTAGCTTATTGTGAGAATATTGCAATTGTCTGACAAAAGTGAAAAATGTAAATTTCCAATTTCAACAAAACATGCTAGAAATGCTCCAATTGAGCTAATTAGCTTATTGTGAGAATATTACAAACGTCTGACAAAAGTGAAAAATGTAAATTTCCAATTTCAACCAAACATGCTAGAAATGCTCCAATTGAGCTAATTAGCTTATTGTGAGAATATTACAAACGTCTGACAAAAGTGAAAAATGTAAATTTCCATTTTTAACCAAACATGCTAGAAATGCTCCAATTGAGCTAATTAGCTTATCGTGAGAATATTACAAACGTCTGACAACACTGAAAAATGTAAATTTCCAATTTCAACCAAACATGCTAGAAATGCTCCAATTGAGCTAATTAGCTTATTGTGAGAATATTACAAACGTCTGACAAAAGTGAAAAATGTAAATTTCCAATTTCAACCAAACATGCTAGAAATGCTCCAATTGAGCTAATTAGCTTATTGTGAGAATATTACAAACGTCTGACAAAACTGAAAAATGTAAATTTCCAATTTCAACCAAACATGCTAGAAATGCTCCAATTGAGCTAATTAGCTTATTGTGAGAATATTACAAACGTCTGATAAACATGATAAATGTGAATTTCCAATTTCAACCAAACATGCTAAAAATGCTCTAATTGAGGTAATTAGCTTATTGTGAGAATATTACAAACGTCTGACAAAACTGAAAAATGTAAAATTCCAAATTCAACCAAACATGCTAGAAATGCTCCAATTGAGCTAATTAGCTTATTGTGAGAATATTACAAACGTCTGACAACACTGAAAAAGGTAAATTTCCAATTTCAACCAAACATGCTAGAAATGCTCCAATTGAGCTAATTAGCTTATTGTGAGAAAATTGCAATTGTCTGACAAAAGTGAAAAATGTAAATTTCCAATTTCAACCAAACATGCTAGAAATGCTCCAATTGAGCTAATTAGCTTATTGTGAGAATATTACAAACGTCTGACAAAACTGAAATTTGTAATTTTCAAATTTCAACCAAACATGCTGGAAATGCTTCAATTGAGCTATTTAGCTTATTGTGAGAATATTGCAAACGTCTGATAAACATGATAAATGTGAATTTCCAATTTCAACTAAACATGCTAGAAATGCTCTAATTGAGCTAATTAGCTTATTGTGAGAATATCACAAACGTCTGACAAAACTGAAAAATGTAAATTTCCAATTTCAACCAAACATGCTGGAAATGCTCCAATTGAGCTAATTAGCTTATTGTGAGAATATTACAAAAGTCTGACAAAACTGAAAAATGTAAATTTCAAATTTCAACCAAACATGCTAGAAATGCTCCAATTGAGCTAATTAGCTTATTGTGAGAATATTACAAACGTCTGACAAAACTGAAATATGTAATTTTCAAATTTCAACCAAACATGCTGGAATTGCTCCAATTGAGCTAATTAGCTTATTGTGAGAATATTGCAAACGTCTGATAAACATGATAAATGTGAATTTCCAATTTCAACCAAACATGCTAGAAATGCTCTAATTGAGCTAATTAGCTTATTGTGAGAATATTACAAACGTCTGACAAAACTGAAAAATGTAAATTTCCAATTTCAACCAAACATGCTAGAAATGCTCCAATTGAGCTAATTAGCTTATTGTGAGAATATTACAAACGTCTGACAAAAGTGAAATATGTAAATTTTCAATTTCAACCACACATGCTAGAAATGCTCCAATTGAGCTAATTAGCTTATTGTGAGAATATTACAAACGTCTGACAAAACTGAAAAATGTAAATTTCCAATTTCAACCAAACATGCTAGAAATGCTCCAATTGAGCTAATTAGCTTATTGTGAGAATATTACAAACGTCTGACAACACTGAAAAATGTAAATTTCCAATTGCAACCAAACATGCTAGAAATGCTCCAATTGAGCTAATTAGCTTATTGTGAGAATATTACAAACGTCTGACAAAACTGAAAAATGTAATTTTCCAATTTCAACCAAACATGCTAGAAATGCTCCAAATGAGTTAATTAGCTTATTGTGAGAATATTAAAAACGTCTGACAAAACTGAAAAATTTAAATTTCCAATTTCAACCAAACATGCTAGAAATGCTCCAATTGAGCTAATTAGCTTATTGTGAGAATATTGCAATTGTCTGACAAAAGTGAAAAATGTAAATTTCCAATTTCAACCAAACATGCTAGAAATGCTCCAATTGAGCTAATTAGCTTATTGTGAGAATATTACAAACGTCTGACAAAACTGAAAAATGTAAATTTCCAATTTCAACCAAACATGCTAGAAATGCTCAAATTGCGCAAATAAGCCTACTGTAGGAATTTTACAAACGTCTGACAAAACTGAAAAATGTAAATTTCCAATTTCAACCAAACATGCTAGAAATGCTCCAATTGAGCTAATTAGCTTATTGTGAGAATATTACAAACGTCTGACAAAACTGAAAAATGTAAATTTCCAATTTCAACCAAACATGCTAGAAATGCTCCAATTGAGCTAATTAGCTTATTGTGAGAATATTGCAATTGTCTGACAAAAGTGAAAAATGTAAATTTCCAATTTCAACCAAACATGCCAGAAATGCTCCAATTGAGCTAATTAGCTTATTGTGAGAATATTACAAACGTCTGACAAAACTGAAAAATGTAAATTTCCAATTTCAACCAAACATGCTAGAAATGCTCCAATTGAGCTAATTAGTTTATTGTGAGAATATTGCAATTGTCTGACAAAACTGAAAAATGTAAATTTCCAATTTCAACCAAACATGCTAGAAATGCTCCAATTGAGCTAATTAGCTTATTGTGAAAATATTACAAACGTCTGACAAAAGTGAAAAATGTAAACTTCCAATTTCAACCAAACATGCTAGAAATGCTCCAATTGAGCTAATTAGCTTATTGTGAGAATATTACAAACGTCTGACAAAAGTGAAAAATGTAAATTTCCAATTTCAACCAAACATGCTAGAAATGCTCCAATTGAACTAATTAGCTTATTGTGAGAATATTGCAATTGTCTGACAAAAGTGAAAAATGTAAATTTCCAATTTCAACCAAACATGCTAGAAATGCTCCAATTGAGCTAATTAGCTTATTGTGAGAATATTACAAACGTCTGACAAAACTGAAAAATGTAATTTTCCAATTTCAACCAAACATGCTAGAAATGCTCCAATTGAGCTAATTAGCTTATTGTGAGAATATTACAAACGTCTGACAAAATTGAAAAATGTAAATTTCCAATTTCAACCAAACATGCTAGAATTGCTCAAATTGCGCAAATAAGCCTACTGTAAGAATTTTACAAACGTCTGACAAAACTGAAAAATGTAAATTTCCAATTTCAACCAAACATGCTAGAAATGCTCAAATTGCGCAAATAAGCCTACTGTAAGAATTTTACAACGGTCTGACAAAACTGAAAAATGTAAATTTCCAATTAAAAACCAAACATGCTAGAAATGCTCCAATTGAGCTAATTAGCTTATTGTGAGAATATTACAAACGTCTGACAAAACTGAAAAAAATGTAAATTTTCAATTTCAACCAAACATGCTAGAAATGCTCCAATTGAGCTAATTAGCTTATTGTGAGAATATTACAAACGTCTGACAAAATTGAAAAATGTAAATTTCCAATTTCAACCAAACATGCTAGAATTGCTCAAATTGCGCAAATAAGCCTACTGTAAGAATTTTACAAACGTCTGACAAAAGTGAAAAATGTGAAATTCCAATTTCAACCAAACATGCTAGAAATGCTCCAATTGAGCTAATTAGCTTATTGTAAGAATTTTACAAACGTCTGACAAAACTGAAAAATGTAAATTTCCAATTTCAACCAAACACGCTAGAAATGCTCAAATTGCGCAAATAAGCCTACTGTAAGAATTTTACAAACGTCTGACAAAAGTGAAAAATGTGAAATTCCAATTTCAACCAAACATGCTAGAAATGCTCCAAGTGAGCTAATTAGCTTATTGTGAGAATATTACAAACGTCTGACAAAACTGAAAAATGTAATTTTCCAATTTCAACCAAACATGCTAGAAATGCTCTAATTGAGCTATTTAGCTTATTGTGAGAATATTACAAACGTCTGACAAAACTGAAAAATGTAAATTTCCAATTTCAACCAAACATGCTAGAAATGCTCCAATTGAGCTAATTAGTTTATTGTGAGAATATTACAAACGTCTGACAAAACTGAAATATGTAATTTTCAAATTTCAACCAAACATGCTGGAAATGCTCCAATTGAGCTAATTAGCTTATTGTGAGAATATTGCAAACGTCTGATAAACATGATAAATGTGAATTTCCAATTTCAACCAAACATGCTAGAAATGCTCTAATTGAGCTAATTAGCTTATTGTGAGAATATTACAAACGTCTGACAAAAGTGAAAAATGTAAATTTCCAATTTCAACCAAACATGCTAGATATGCTCCAATTGAGCTAATTAGCTTATTGTGAGAATATTACAAACGTCTGACAAAACTGAAAAATATAAATTTCCAATTTCAACCAAACATGCTAGAAATGCTCCAATTGAGCTAATTAGTTTATTGTGAGAGTATTGCAATTGTCTGACAAAAGTGAAAAATGTAATTTTCCAATTTCAACCAAACATGCTAGAAATGCTCCAATTGAGCTAATTAGCTTATTGTGAGAATATTACAAACGTCTGACAAAACTGAAAAATGTAAATTTCCAATTTCAACCAAACATGCTAGAAATGCTCAAATTGCGCAAATAAGCCTACTGTAGGAATTTTACAAACGTCTGACAAAACTGAAAAATGTAAATTTCCAATTTCAACCAAACATGCTAGAAATGCTCCAATTGAGCTAATTAGCTTATTGTGAGAATATTACAAACGTCTGACAAAACTGAAAAATGTAAATTTCCAATTTCAACCAAACATGCTAGAAATGCTCCAATTGAGCTAATTAGCTTATTGTGAGAATATTGCAATTGTCTGACAAAAGTGAAAAATGTAAATTTCCAATTTCAACCAAACATGCCAGAAATGCTCCAATTGAGCTAATTAGCTTATTGTGAGAATATTACAAACGTCTGACAAAACTGAAAAATGTAAATTTCCAATTTCAACCAAACATGCTAGAAATGCTCCAATTGAGCTAATTAGTTTATTGTGAGAATATTGCAATTGTCTGACAAAACTGAAAAATGGAAATTTCCAATTTCAACCAAACATGCTAGAAATGCTCCAATTGAGCTAATTAGCTTATTGTGAAAATATTACAAACGTCTGACAAAAGTGAAAAATGTAAACTTCTAATTTCAACCAAACATGCTAGAAATGCTCCAATTGAGCTAATTAGCTTATTGTGAGAATATTACAAACGTCTGACAAAAGTGAAAAATGTAAATTTCCAATTTCAACCAAACATGCTAGAAATGCTCCAATTGAACTAATTAGCTTATTGTGAGAATATTGCAATTGTCTGACAAAAGTGAAAAATGTAAATTTCCAATTTCAACCAAACATGCTAGAAATGCTCCAATTGAGCTAATTAGCTTATTGTGAGAATATTACAAACGTCTGACAAAACTGAAAAATGTAATTTTCCAATTTCAACCAAACATGCTAGAAATGCTCCAATTGAGCTAATTAGCTTATTGTGAGAATATTACAAACGTCTGACAAAATTGAAAAATGTAAATTTCCAATTTCAACCAAACATGCTAGAATTGCTCAAATTGCGCAAATAAGCCTACTGTAAGAATTTTACAAACGTCTGACAAAACTGAAAAATGTAAATTTCCAATTTCAACCAAACATGCTAGAAATGCTCAAATTGCGCAAATAAGCCTACTGTAAGAATTTTACAACCGTCTGACAAAAGTGAAAAATGTAAATTTCCAATTAAAAACCAAACATGCTAGAAATGCTCCAATTGAGCTAATTAGCTTATTGTGAGAATATTACAAACGTCTGACAAAACTGAAAAAAATGTAAATTTTCAATTTCAACCAAACATGCTAGAAATGCTCCAATTGAGCTAATTAGCTTATTGTGAGAATATTACAAACGTCTGACAAAATTGAAAAATGTAAATTTCCAATTTCAACCAAACATGCTAGAATTGCTCAAATTGCGCAAATAAGCCTACTGTAAGAATTTTACAAACGTCTGACAAAACTGAAAAATGTAAATTTCCAATTTCAACCAAACATGCTAGAAATGCTCAAATTGCGCCAATAAGCCTACTGTAAGAATTTTACAACCGTCTGACAAAAGTGAAAAATGTAAATTTCCAATTAAAAACCAAACATGCTAGAAATGCTCCAATTGAGCTAATTAGCTTATTGTAAGAATTTTACAAACGTCTGACAAAACTGAAAAATGTGAATTTCCAATTTCAACCAAACATGCTAGAAATGCTCAAATTGCGCAAATAAGCCTACTGTAAGAATTTTACAAACGTCTGACAAAAGTGAAAAATGTGAAATTCCAATTTCAACCAAACATGCTAGAAATGCTCCAAGTGAGCTAATTAGCTTATTGTGAGAATATTACAAACGTCTGACAAAACTGAAAAATGTAATTTTCCAATTTCAACCAAACATGCTAGAAATGCTCTAATTGAGCTATTTAGCTTATTGTGAGAATATTACAAACGTCTGACAAAACTGAAAAATGTAAATTTCCAATTTCAACCAAACATGCTAGAAATGCTCCAATTGAGCTAATTAGTTTATTGTGAGAATATTACAAACGTCTGACAAAACTAAAATATGTAATTTTCAAATTTCAACCAAACATGCTGGAAATGCTCCAATTGAGCTAATTAGCTTATTGTGAGAATATTGCAAACGTCTGATAAACATGATAAATGTGAATTTCCAATTTCAACCAAACATGCTAGAAATGCTCTAATTGAGCTAATTAGCTTATTGTGAGAATATTACAAACGTCTGACAAAAGTGAAAAATGTAAATTTCCAATTTCAACCAAACATGCTAGAAATGCTCCAATTGAGCTAATTAGCTTATTGTGAGAATATTACAAACGTCTGACAAAACTGAAAAATGTAAATTTCCAATTTCAACCAAACATGCTAGAAATGCTCCAATTGAGCTAATTAGTTTATTGTGAGAGTATTGCAATTGTCTGACAAAAGTGAAAAATGTAATTTTCCAATTTCAACCAAACATGCTAGAAATGCTCCAATTGAGCTAATTAGCTTATTGTGAGAATATTACAAACGTCTGACAAAAGTGAAAAATGTAAATTTCCAATTTCAACCAAACATGCTAGAAATGCTCCAATTGAGCTAATTAGCTTATTGGAGAATATTACAAACGTCTGACAAAAGTGAAAAATGTAAATTTCCAATTTCAACCAAACATGCTAGAAATGCTCCAATTGAGCTAATTAGCTTATTGTGAGAATATTACAAACGTCTGACAAAACTGAAAAATGTAAATTTCCAATTTCAACCAAACATGCTAGAAATGCTCCAATTGAACTAATTAGCTTATCGTGAGAATATTGCAATTGTCTGACAAAAGTGAAAAATGTAAATTTCCAATTTCAACCAAACATGCTAGAAATGCTCCAATTGAGCTAATTAGCTTATTGTGAGAATATTACAAACGTCTGACAAAACTGAAAAATGTAATTTTCCAATTTCAACCAAACATGCTAGAAATGCTCCAATTGAGCTAATTAGCTTATTGTGAGAATATTACAAACGTCTGACAAAATTGAAAAATGTAAATTTCCAATTTCAACCAAACATGCTAGAATTGCTCAAATTGCGCAAATAAGCCTACTGTAAGAATTTTACAAACGTCTGACAAAACTGAAAAATGTAAATTTCCAATTTCAACCAAACATGCTAGAAATGCTCAAATTGCGCAAATAAGCCTACTGTAAGAATTTTACAACCGTCTGACAAAAGTGAAAAATGTAAATTTTCAATTTCAACCAAACATGCTAGAAATGCTCCAATTGAGCTAATTAGCTTATTGTAAGAATTTTACAAACGTCTGACAAAACTGAAAAATGTAAATTTCCAATTTCAACCAAACATGCTAGAAATGCTCAAATTGCGCAAATAAGCCTACTGTAAGAATTTTACAAACGTCTGACAAAAGTGAAAAATGTGAAATTCCAATTTCAACCAAACATGCTAGAAATGCTCAAATTGCGCAAATAAGCCTACTGTAAGAATTTTACAAACGTCTGACAAAAGTGAAAAATGTGAAATTCCAATTTCAACCAAACATGCTAGAAATGCTCCAAGTGAGCTAATAAGCTTATTGTGAGAATATTACAAACGTCTGACAAAACTGAAAAATGTAATTTTCCAATTTCAACCAAACATGCTAGAAATGCTCTAATTGAGCTAATTAGCTTATTGTGAGAATATTACAAACGTCTGACAAAACTGAAAAATGTAAATTTCCAATTTCAACCAAACATGCTAGAAATGCTCCAATTGAGCTAATTAGCTTATTGTGAGAATATTACAAACGTCTGACAAAAGTGAAAAATGTAAATTTCCAATTTCAACCAAACATGCTAGAAATGCTCCAAGTGAGCTAATTAGCTTATTGTGAGAATATTACAAACGTCTGACAAAACTGAAAAATGTAAATTTCCAATTTCAACCAAACATGCTAGAAATGCTCCAAGTGAGCTAATTAGCTTATTGTGAGAATATTACAAACGTCTGACAAAATTGAAAAATGTAAATTTCCAATTTCAACCAAACATGCTAGAAATGCTCTAATTGAGCTAATTAGCTTATTGTGAGAATATTACAAACGTCTGACAAAACTGAAAAATGTAAATTTCCAATTTCAACCAAACATGCTAGAAATGCTCCAAGTGAGCTAATTAGCTTATTGTGAGAATATTACAAACGTCTGACAAAACTGAAAAATGTAAATTTCCAATTTCAACCAAACATGCTAGAAATGCTCCAAGTGAGCTAATTAGCTTATTGTAAGAATTTTACAAACGTCTGACAAAAGTGAAAAATGTGAAATTCCAATTTCAACCAAACATGCTAGAAATGCTCCAAGTGAGCTAATTAGCTTATTGTGAGAATATTACAAACGTCTGACAAAACTGAAAAATGTAATTTTCCAATTTCAACCAAACATGCTAGAAATGCTCTAATTGAGCTAATTAGCTTATTGTGAGAATATTACAAACGTCTGACAAAACTGAAAAATGTAAATTTCCAATTTCAACCAAACATGCTAGAAATGCTCCATTTGAGCTAATTAGCTTATTGTGAGAATATTGCAATTGTCTGACAAAAGTGAAAAATGTAAATTTCCAATTTCAACAAAACATGCTAGAAATGCTCCAATTGAGCTAATTAGCTTATTGTGAGAATATTACAAACGTCTGACAAAACTGAAAAATGTAAATTTCCAATTTCAACCAAACATGCTAGAAATGCTCCAATTGAGCTAATTAGCTTATTGTGAGAATATTACAAACGTCTGACAAAAGTGAAAAATGTAAATTTCCAATTTCAACCAAACATGCTAGAAATGCTCCAATTGAGCTAATTAGCTTATTGTGAGAATATTACAAACGTCTGACAAAACTGAAAAATGTAAATTTCCAATTTCAACCAAACATGCTAGAAATGCTCCAATTGAGCTAATTAGTTTATTGTGAGAGTATTGCAATTGTCTGACAAAAGTGAAAAATGTAATTTTCCAATTTCAACCAAACATGCTAGAAATGCTCCAATTGAGCTAATTAGCTTATTGTGAAAATATTACAAACGTCTGACAAAAGTGAAAAATGTAAATTTCCAATTTCAACCAAACATGCTAGAAATGCTCCAATTGAGCTAATTAGCTTATTGGAGAATATTACAAACGTCTGACAAAAGTGAAAAATGTAAATTTCCAATTTCAACCAAACATGCTAGAAATGCTCCAATTGAGCTAATTAGCTTATTGTGAGAATATTACAAACGTCTGACAAAACTGAAAAATGTAAATTTCCAATTTCAACCAAACATGCTAGAAATGCTCCAATTGAACTAATTAGCTTATCGTGAGAATATTGCAATTGTCTGACAAAAGTGAAAAATGTAAATTTCCAATTTCAACCAAACATGCTAGAAATGCTCCAATTGAGCTAATTAGCTTATTGTGAGAATATTACAAACGTCTGACAAAACTGAAAAATGTAATTTTCCAATTTCAACCAAACATGCTAGAAATGCTCCAATTGAGCTAATTAGCTTATTGTGAGAATATTACAAACGTCTGACAAAATTGAAAAATGTAAATTTCCAATTTCAACCAAACATGCTAGAATTGCTCAAATTGCGCAAATAAGCCTACTGTAAGAATTTTACAAACGTCTGACAAAACTGAAAAATGTAAATTTCCAATTTCAACCAAACATGCTAGAAATGCTCAAATTGCGCAAATAAGCCTACTGTAAGAATTTTACAACCGTCTGACAAAAGTGAAAAATGTAAATTTTCAATTTCAACCAAACATGCTAGAAATGCTCCAATTGAGCTAATTAGCTTATTGTAAGAATTTTACAAACGTCTGACAAAACTGAAAAATGTAAATTTCCAATTTCAACCAAACATGCTAGAAATGCTCAAATTGCGCAAATAAGCCTACTGTAAGAATTTTACAAACGTCTGACAAAAGTGAAAAATGTGAAATTCCAATTTCAACCAAACATGCTAGAAATGCTCAAATTGCGCAAATAAGCCTACTGTAAGAATTTTACAAACGTCTGACAAAAGTGAAAAATGTGAAATTCCAATTTCAACCAAACATGCTAGAAATGCTCCAAGTGAGCTAATAAGCTTATTGTGAGAATATTACAAACGTCTGACAAAACTGAAAAATGTAATTTTCCAATTTCAACCAAACATGCTAGAAATGCTCTAATTGAGCTAATTAGCTTATTGTGAGAATATTACAAACGTCTGACAAAACTGAAAAATGTAAATTTCCAATTTCAACCAAACATGCTAGAAATGCTCCAATTGAGCTAATTAGCTTATTGTGAGAATATTACAAACGTCTGACAAAAGTGAAAAATGTAAATTTCCAATTTCAACCAAACATGCTAGAAATGCTCCAAGTGAGCTAATTAGCTTATTGTGAGAATATTACAAACGTCTGACAAAACTGAAAAATGTAAATTTCCAATTTCAACCAAACATGCTAGAAATGCTCCAAGTGAGCTAATTAGCTTATTGTGAGAATATTACAAACGTCTGACAAAATTGAAAAATGTAAATTTCCAATTTCAACCAAACATGCTAGAAATGCTCTAATTGAGCTAATTAGCTTATTGTGAGAATATTACGAACGTCTGACAAAACTGAAAAATGTAAATTTCCAATTTCAACCAAACATGCTAGAAATGCTCCAAGTGAGCTAATTAGCTTATTGTGAGAATATTACAAACGTCTGACAAAACTGAAAAATGTAAATTTCCAATTTCAACCAAACATGCTAGAAATGCTCCAAGTGAGCTAATTAGCTTATTGTAAGAATTTTACAAACGTCTGACAAAAGTGAAAAATGTGAAATTCCAATTTCAACCAAACATGCTAGAAATGCTCCAAGTGAGCTAATTAGCTTATTGTGAGAATATTACAAACGTCTGACAAAACTGAAAAATGTAATTTTCCAATTTCAACCAAACATGCTAGAAATGCTCTAATTGAGCTAATTAGCTTATTGTGAGAATATTACAAACGTCTGACAAAACTGAAAAATGTAAATTTCCAATTTCAACCAAACATGCTAGAAATGCTCTAATTGAGCTAATTAGCTTATTGTGAGAATATTACAAACGTCTGACAAAATTGAAAAATGTAAATTTCCAATTTCAACCAAACATGCTAGAAATGCTCCAAGTGAGCTAATTAGCTTATTGTGAGAATATTACAAACGTCTGACAAAACTGAAAAATGTAAATTTCCAATTTCAACCAAACATGCTAGAAATGCTCCATTTGAGCTAATTAGCTTATTGTGAGAATATTGCAATTGTCTGACAAAAGTGAAAAATGTAAATTTCCAATTTCAACAAAACATGCTAGAAATGCTCCAATTGAGCTAATTAGCTTATTGTGAGAATATTACAAACGTCTGACAAAACTGAAAAATGTAAATTTCCAATTTCAACCAAACATGCTAGAAATGCTCCAATTGAGCTAATTAGCTTATTGTGAGAATATTACAAACGTCTGACAAAAGTGAAAAATGTAAATTTCCAATTTCAACCAAACATGCTAGAAATGCTCCAAGTGAGCTAATTAGCTTATTGTGAGAATATTACAAACGTCTGACAAAACTGAAAAATGTAAATTTCCAATTTCAACCAAACATGCTAGAAATGCTCCAAGTGAGCTAATTAGCTTATTGTGAGAATATTACAAACGTCTGACAAAAGTGAAAAATGTAAATTTCCAATTTCAACCAAACATGCTAGAAATGCTCCAATTGAGCTAATTAGCTTATTGTGAGAATATTACAAACGTCTGACAAAACTCAAAAAAATGTAAATTTTCAATTTCAACCAAACATGCTAGAAATGCTCCAATTGAGCTAATTAGCTTATTGTGAGAATATTACAAACGTCTGACAAAACTGAAAAATGTAAATTTCCAATTTCAACCAAACATGCTAGAAATGCTCCAATTGAGCTAATTAGCTTATTGTGAGAATATTGCAATTGTCTGACAAAAGTGAAAAATGTAAATTTCCAATTTCAACCAAACATGCTAGAAATGCTCCAATTGAGCTAATTAGCTTATTGTGAGAATATTACAAACGTCTGATAAACATGATAAATGTGAATTTCCAATTTCAACCAAACATGCTAGAAATGCTCCAATTGAGCTAATTAGCTTATTGTGAGAATATTACAAACGTCTGACAAAACTGAAAAATGTAAATTTCCAATTTCAACCAAACATGCTAAAAATGCTCTAATTGAGCTAATTAGCTTATTGTGAGAATATTACAAACGTCTGACAAAACTGAAAATTGTAAATTTCCAATTTCAACCAAACATGCTGGAAATGCTCCAATTGAGCTAATTAGCTTATTGTGAGAATATTACAAAAGTCTGACAAAACTGAAAAATGAAAATTTCCAATTTCAACCAAACATGCTAGAAATGCTCCATTTGAGCTAATTAGCTTATTGTGAGAATATTGCAATCGTCTGACAAAACTGAAAATTGTAAATTTCCAATTTCAACCAAACATGCTAAAAATGCTCCAATTGAGCTAATTAGCTTATTGTGAGAATATTGCAATTGTCTGACAAAAGTGAAAAATGTAAATTTCCAATTTCAACAAAACATGCTAGAAATGCTCCAATTGAGCTAATTATCTTATTGTGAGAATATTACAAACGTCTGACAAAAGTGAAAAATGTAAATTTCCAATTTCAACCAAACATGCTAGAAATGCTCCAATTGAGCTAATTAGCTTATTGTGAGAATATTACAAACGTCTGACAAAAGTGAAAAATGTAAATTTCCAATTTCAACCAAACATGCTAGAAATGCTCCAAGTGAGCTAATTAGCTTATTGTGAGAATATTACAAACGTCTGACAAAACTGAAAAATGTAAATTTCCAATTTCAACCAAACATGCTAGAAATGCTCCAAGTAAGCTAATTAGCTTATTGTGAGAATATTACAACCGTCTGACAAAAGTGAAAAATGTAAATTTCCAATTTCAACCAAACATGCTAGAAATGCTCCAATTGAGCTAATTAGCTTATTGTGAGAATATTACAAACGTCTGACAAAACTGAAAAAAATGTAAATTTTCAATTTCAACCAAACATGCTAGAAATGCTCCAATTGAGCTAATTAGCTTATTGTGAGAATATTACAAACGTCTGACAAAACTGAAAAATGTAAATTTCCAATTTCAACCAAACATGCTAGAAATGCTCCAATTGAGCTAATTAGCTTATTGTGAGAATATTGCAATTGTCTGACAAAAGTGAAAAATGTAAATTTCCAATTTCAACCAAACATGCTAGAAATGCTCCAATTGAGCTAATTAGCTTATTGTGAGAATATTACAAACGTCTGATAAACATGATAAATGTGAATTTCCAATTTCAACCAAACATGCTAGAAATGCTCTAATTGAGCTAATTAGCTTATTGTGAAAATACTACAAACGTCTGACAAAACTGAAAAATGTAAAATTCCAAATTCAACCAAACATGCTAGAAATGCTCCAATTGAGCTAATTAGCTTATTTGAGAATATTACAAACGTCTGACAACACTGAAAAATGTAAATTTCCAATTTCAACCAAACATGCTAGAAATGCTCCAATTGAGCTAATTAGCTTATTGTGAGAAAATTGCAATTGTCTGACAAAAGTGAAAAATGTAAATTTCCAATTTCAACCAAACATGCTAGAAATGCTCCAATTGAGCTAATTAGCTTATTGTGAGAATATTACAAACGTCTGACAAAACTGAAAAATGTAAAATTCCAATTTCAACCAAACATGCTGGAAATGCTCCAATTGAGCTAATTAGCTTATTGTGAGAATATTACAAAAGTCTGACAAAACTGAAAAATGTAAATTTCCAATTTCAACCAAACATGCTAGAAATGCTCCAATTGAGCTAATTAGCTTATTGTGAGAATATTGCAATCGTCTGACAAAACTGAAAATTGTAAATTTCCAATTTCAACCAAACATGCTAAAAATGCTCCAATTGAGCTAATTAGCTTATTGTGAGAATATTGCAATTGTCTGACAAAAGTGAAAAATGTAAATTTCCAATTTCAACAAAACATGCTAGAAATGCTCCAATTGAGCTAATTAGCTTATTGTGAGAATATTACAAACGTCTGACAAAAGTGAAAAATGTAAATTTCCAATTTCAACCAAACATGCTAGAAATGCTCCAATTGAGCTAATTAGCTTATTGTGAGAATATTACAAACGTCTGACAAAAGTGAAAAATGTAAATTTCCAATTTCAACCAAACATGCTAGAAATGCTCCAATTGAGCTAATTAGCTTATTGTGAGAATATTACAAACGACTGACAAAACTGAAAAATGTAAATTTCCAATTTCAACCAAACATGCTAGAAATGCTCCAATTGAACTAATTAGCTTATTGTGAGAATATTGCAATTGTCTGACAAAAGTGAAAAATGTAAATTTCCAATTTCAACCAAACATGCTAGAAATGCTCCAATTGAGCTAATTAGCTTATTGTGAGAATATTACAAACGTCTGACAAAACTGAAAAATGTAATTTTCCAATTTCAACCAAACATGCTAGAAATGCTCCAATTGAGCTAATTAGCTTATTGTGAGAATAATACAAACGTCTGACAAAATTGAAAAATGTAAGTTTCCAATTTCAACCAAACATGCTAGAATTGCTCAAATTGCGCAAATAAGCCTACTGTAAGAATTTTACAAACGTCTGACAAAACTGAAAAATGTAAATTTCCAATTTCAACCAAACATGCTAGAAATGCTCCAATTGAGCTAATTAGCTTATTGTGAGAATATTACAAACGTCTGACAAAACTGAAAAATGTAAAATTCCAATTTCAACCAAACATGCTGGAAATGCTCCAATTGAGCTAATTAGCTTATTGTGAGAATATTACAAAAGTCTGACAAAACTGAAAAATGTAAATTTCCAATTTCAACCAAACATGCTAGAAATGCTCCAATTGAGCTAATTAGCTTATTGTGAGAATATTACAAACGTCTGACAACATTGAAAAATGTAAAATTCCAATTTCAACCAAACATGCTAGAAATGCTCCAATTGAGCTAATTAGCTTATTGTGAGAAAATTGCAATTGTCTGACAAAAGTGAAAAATGTAAATTTCCAATTTCAACCAAACATGCTAGAAATGCTCCAATTGAGCTAATTAGCTTATTGTGAGAATATTACAAACGTCTGACAAAAGTGAAAAATGTAAATTTTCAATTTCAACCAAACATGCTAGAAATGCTCCAATTGAGCTAATTAGCTTATTGTGAGAATATTACAAACGTCTGACAAAACTGAAAAATGTAAATTTCCAATTTCAACCAAACATGCTAGAAATGCTCCAATTGAGCTAATTAGCTTATTGTGAGAATATTACAAACGTCTGACAACACTGAAAAATGTAAATTTCCATTTTTAACCAAACATGCTAGAAATGCTCCAATTGAGCTAATTAGCTTATCGTGAGAATATTACAAACGTCTGACAACACTGAAAAATGTAAATTTCCAATTTCAACCAAACATGCTAGAAATGCTCCAATTGAGCTAATTAGCTTATTGTGAGAATATTACAAACGTCTGACAAAAGTGAAAAATGTAAATTTCCAATTTCAACCAAACATGCTAGAAATGCTCCAATTGAGCTAGTTAGCTTATTGTGAGAATATTACAAACGTCTGACAAAACTGAAAAATGTAAATTTCCAATTTCAACCAAACATGCTAGAAATGCTCCAATTGAGCTAATTAGCTTATTGTGAGAATATTACAAACGTCTGATAAACATGATAAATGTGAATTTCCAATTTCAACCAAACATGCTAGAAATGCTCTAATTGAGCTAATTAGCTTATTGTGAGAATATTACAAAAGTCTGACAAAAGTGAAAAATGTAAATTTCCAATTTCAACCAAACATGCTAGAAATGCTCCAATTGAGCTAATTAGCTTATTGTGAGAATATTACAAACGTCTGACAAAACTGAAATATGTAATTTTCAAATTTCAACCAAACATGCTGGAAATGCTCCAATTGAGCTAATTAGCTTATTGTGAGAATATTGCAAACGTCTGATAAACATGATAAATGTGAATTTCCAATTTCAACCAAACATGCTAGAAATGCTCTAATTGAGCTAATTGGCTTATTGTGAGAATATTACAAACGTCTGACAAAACTGAAAAATGTAAATTTCCAATTTCAACCAAACATGCTAGAAATGCTCCAATTGAGCTAATTAGCTTATTGTGAGAATATCACAAACGTCTGACAACATTGAAAAATGTAAATTTCCAATTTCAACCAAACATGCTAGAAATGCTCCAATTGAGCTAATTAGCTTATTGTGAGAAAATTGCAATTGTCTGACAAAAGTGAAAAATGTAAATTTCCAATTTCAACCAAACATGCTAGAAACGCTCCAATTGAGCTAATTAGCTTATTGTGAGAATATTACAAACGTCTGACAAAACTGAAAAATGTAAATTTCCAATTTCAACCAAACATGCTAGAAATGCTCCAATTGAGCTAATTAGCTTATTGTGAGAAAATTGCAATTGTCTGACAAAAGTGAAAAATGTAAATTTCCAATTTCAACCAAACATGCTAGAAATGCTCCAATTGAGCTAATTAGCTTATTGTGAGAATATTACAAACGTCTGACAAAACTGAAAAATGTAAATTTCCAATTTCAACCAAACATGCTAGAAATGCTCCAATTGAGCTAATTAGCTTATTGTGAGAATATTACAAACGTCTGACAACACTGAAAAATGTAAATTTCCAATTTCAACCAAACATGCTAGAAATGCTCCAATTGAGCTAATTAGCTTATTGTGAGAATATTACAAACGTCTGACAAAACTGAAAAATGTAATTTTCCAATTTCAACCAAACATGCTAGAAATGCTCCAATTGAACTAATTAGCTTATTGTGAGAATATTGCAATTGTCTGACAAAAGTGAAAAATGTAAATTTCCAATTTCAACTAAACATGCTAGAAATGCTCCAATTGAACTAATTAGCTTATTGTGAGAATATTACAAACGTCTGACAAAATTGAAAATTTTAAGTTTCCAATTTCAACCAAACATGCTAGAAATGCTCAAATTGCGCAAATAAGCCTACTGTAGGAATTTTACAAACGTCTGACAAAACTGAAAAATGTAAATTTCCAATTTCAACCAAACATGCTAGAAATGCTCCAATTGAGCTAATTAGCTTATTGTGAGAATATTACAAACGTCTGACAAAACTGAAAAATGTAAATTTCCAATTTCAACCAAACATGCTAGAAATGCTCCAATTGAGCTAATTAGCTTATTGTGAGAATATTGCAATTGTCTGACAAAAGTGAAAAATGTAAATTTCCAATTTCAACCAAACATGCCAGAAATGCTCCAATTGAGCTAATTAGCTTATTGTGAGAATATTACAAACGTCTGACAAAACTGAAAAATGTAAATTTCCAATTTCAACCAAACATGCTAGAAATGCTCCAATTGAGCTAATTAGTTTATTGTGAGAATATTGCAATTGTCTGACAAAAGTGAAAAATGTAAACTTCCAATTTCAACCAAACATGCTAGAAATGCTCCAATTGAGCTAATTAGTTTATTGTGAGAATATTGCAATTGTCTGACAAAAGTGAAAAATGTAAATTTCCAATTTTAACCAAACATGCTAGAAATGCTCCAATTGAGCTAATTAGCTTATTGTGAGAATATTACAAACGTCTGACAAAACTGAAAAATGTAATTTTCCAATTTCAACCAAACATGCTAGAAATGCTCCAATTGAGCTAATTAGCTTATTGTGAGAATATTACAAACGTCTGACAAAACTGAAAAATGTAAACTTCCAATTTCAACCAAACATGCTAGAAATGCTCCAATTGAGCTAATTAGTTTATTGTGAGAATATTGCAATTGTCTGACAAAAGTGAAAAATGTAAATTTCCAATTTCAACCAAACATGCTAGAAATGCTCCAATTGAGCTAATTAGCTTATTGTGAGAATATTACAAACGTCTGACAAAACTGAAAAATGTAATTTTCCAATTTCAACCAAACATGCTAGAAATGCTCCAATTGAGCTAATTAGCTTATTGTGAGAATATTACAAACGTCTGACAAAATTGAAAAATGTAAATTTCCAATTTCAACCAAACATGCTAGAATTGCTCAAATTGCGCAAATAAGCCTACTGTAAGAATTTTACAAACGTCTGACAAAACTGAAAAATGTAAATTTCCAATTTCAACCAAACATGCTAGAAATGCTCAATTTGCGCAAATAAGCCTACTGTAAGAATTTCACAACCGTCTGACAAAAGTGAAAAATGTAAATTTCCAATTAAAAACCAAACATGCTAGAAATGCTCCAATTGAGCTATTTAGCTTATTGTGAGAATATTACAAACGTCTGACAAAACTGAAAAAAATGTAAATTTTCAATTTCAACCAAACATGCTAGAAATGCTCCAATTGAGCTAATTAGCTTATTGTAAGAATTTTACAAACATCTGACAAAACTGAAAAATGTAAATTTCCAATTTCAACCAAACATGCTAGAAATGCTCAAATTGCGCAAATAAGCCTACTGTAAGAATTTTACAAACGTCTGACAAAAGTGAAAAATGTGAAATTCCAATTTCAACCAAACATGCTAGAAATGCTCCAAGTGAGCTAATTAGCTTATTGTGAGAATATTACAAACGTCTGACAAAAGTGAAAAATGTAAATTTCCAATTTCAACCAAACATGCTAGAAATGCTCCAAGTGAGCTAATTAGCTTATTGTGAGAATATTACAAACGTCTGACAAAACTGAAAAATGTAAATTTCCAATTTCAACCAAACATGCTAGAAATGCTCCATTTGAGCTAATTAGCTTATTGTGAGAATATTACAAAAGTCTGACAAAACTGAAAAATGTAAATTTCCAATTTCAACCAAACATGCTAGAAATGCTCCAATTGAGCTAATTAGCTTATTGTGAGAATATTACAAACGTCTGACAAACATGATACATGTAAATTTCCAATTTCAACCAAACATGCTAGAAATGCTCTAATTGAGCTAATTAGCTTATTGTGAGAATATTGCAAACGTCTGACAAAACTGAAAATTGTAAATTTCCAATTTCAACCAAACATGCTAGAAATGCTCCAATTGAGCTAATTAGCTTATTGTGAGAATATTACAAACGTCTGACAAAAGTGAAAAATGTAAATTTCCAATTTCAACCAAACATGCTAGAAATGCTCCAATTGAGCTAATTAGCTTATTGTGAGAATATTGCAATTGTCTGACAAAAGTGAAAAATGTAAATTTCCAATTTCAACAAAACATGCTAGAAATGCTCCAATTGAGCTAATTAGCTTATTGTGAGAATATTACAAACGTCTGACAAAAGTGAAAAATGTAAATTTCCAATTTCAACCAAACATGCTAGAAATGCTCCAATTGAGCTAATTAGCTTATTGTGAGAATATTACAAACGTCTGACAAAAGTGAAACATGTAAATTTCCAATTTCAACCAATCATGCTAGAAATGCTCCAATTGAGCTAATTAGCTTATTGTGAGAATATTACAAACGTCTGACAAAACTGAAAAATGTAAATTTCCAATTTCAACCAAACATGCTAGAAATGCTCCAATTGAGCTAATTAGCTTATTGTGAGAATATTACAAACGTCTGATAAACATGATAAATGTGAATTTCCAATTTCAACCAAACATGCTAGAAATGCTCTAATTGAGCTAATTAGCTTATTGTGAGAATATTACAAACGTCTGACAAAACTGAAAAATGTAAAATTCCAAATTCAACCAAACATGCTAGAAATGCTCCAATTGAGCTAATTAGCTTATTGTGAGAATATTACAAACGTCTGACAAAACTGAAAAATGTAAAATTCCAAATTCAACCAAACATGCTAGAAATGCTCCAATTGAGCTAATTAGCTTATTGTGAGAATATTACAAACGTCTGATAAACATGATAAATGTGAATTTCCAATTTCAACCAAACATGCTAGAAATGCTCTAATTGAGCTAATTAGCTTATTGTGAGAATATTACAAACGTCTGACAAAACTGAAAAATGTAAATTTCCATTTTTAACCAAACATGCTAGAAATGCTCCAATTGAGCTAATTAGCTTATTGTGAGAATATTACAAACGTCTGACAACACTGAAAAATGTAAAATTCCAACTTCAACCAAACATGCTAGAAATGCTCCAATTGAGCTAATTAGCTTATTGTGAGAATATTACAAACGTCTGACAAAAGTGAAACATGTAAATTTCCAATTTCAACCAAACATGCTAGAAATGCTCCAATTGAGCTAATTAGCTTATTGTGAGAATATTACAAACGTCTGACAAAACTGAAAAATGTAAATTTCCAATTTCAACCAAACATGCTAGAAATGCTCCAATTGAGCTAATTAGCTTATTGTGAGAATATTACAAACGTCTGATAAACATGATAAATGTGAATTTCCAATTTCAACCAAACATGCTAGAAATGCTCTAATTGAGCTAATTAGCTTATTGTGAGAATATTACAAACGTCTGACAAAACTGAAAAATGTAAAATTCCAAATTCAACCAAACATGCTAGAAATGCTCCAATTGAGCTAATTAGCTTATTGTGAGAATATTACAAACGTCTGACAAAACTGAAAAATGTAAATTTCCAATTTCAACCAAACATGCTAGAAATGCTCAAATTGCGCAAATAAGCCTACTGTAGGAATTTTACAAACGTCTGACAAAACTGAAAAATGTAAATTTCCAATTTCAACCAAACATGCTAGAAATGCTCCAATTGAGCTAATTAGCTTATTGTGAGAATATTACAAACGTCTGACAAAACTGAAAAATGTAAATTTCCAATTTCAACCAAACATGCTAGAAATGCTCCAATTGAGCTAATTAGCTTATTGTGAGAATATTGCAATTGTCTGACAAAAGTGAAAAATGTAAATTTCCAATTTCAACCAAACATGCCAGAAATGCTCCAATTGAGCTAATTAGCTTATTGTGAGAATATTACAAACGTCTGACAAAACTGAAAAATGTAAATTTCCAATTTCAACCAAACATGCTAGAAATGCTCCAATTGAGCTAATTAGTTTATTGTGAGAATATTGCAATTGTCTGACAAAAGTGAAAAATGTAAATTTCCAATTTCAACCAAACATGCTAGAAATGCTCCAATTGAGCTAATTAGCTTATTGTGAGAATATTACAAACGTCTGACAAAAGTGAAAAATGTAAATTTCCAATTTCAACCAAACATGCTAGAAATGCTCCAATTGAGCTAATTAGCTTATTGGAGAATATTACAAACGTCTGACAAAAGTGAAAAATGTAAATTTCCAATTTCAACCAAACATGCTAGAAATGCTCCAATTGAGCTAATTAGCTTATTGTGAGAATATTACAAACGTCTGACAAAACTGAAAAATGTAAATTTCCAATTTCAACCAAACATGCTAGAAATGCTCCAATTGAACTAATTAGCTTATTGTGAGAATATTGCAATTGTCTGACAAAAGTGAAAAATGTAAATTTCCAATTTCAACCAAACATGCTAGAAATGCTCCAATTGAGCTAATTAGCTTATTGTGAGAATATTACAAACGTCTGACAAAACTGAAAAATGTAATTTTCCAATTTCAACCAAACATGCTAGAAATGCTCCAATTGAGCTAATTAGCTTATTGTGAGAATATTACAAACGTCTGACAAAATTGAAAAATGTAAATTTCCAATTTCAACCAAACATGCTAGATTTGCTCAAATTGCGCAAATCAGCCTACTGTAAGAATTTTACAAACGTCTGACAAAACTGAAAAATGTAAATTTCCAATTTCAACCAAACATGCTAGAAATGCTCAAAATGCGCAAATAAGCCTACTGTAAGAATTTTACAACCGTCTGACAAAAGTGAAAAATGTAAATTTCCAATTAAAAACCAAACATGCTAGAAATGCTCCAATTGAGCTAATTAGCTTATTGTGAGAATATTACAAACGTCTGACAAATCTGAAAAAAATGTAAATTTTCAATTTCAACCAAACATGCTAGAAATGCTCCAATTGAGCTACTTAGCTTATTGTGAGAATATTACAAACGTCTGACAAAACTGAAAAATGTAAATTTCCAATTTCAACCAAACATGCTAGAAATGCTCTAATTGAGCTAATTAGCTTATTGTGAGAATATTACAAACGTCTGACAAAAGTGAAAAATGTAAATTTCCAATTTCAACCAAACATGCTAGAAATGCTCCAAGTGAGCTAATTAGCTTATTGTGAGAATATTACAAACGTCTGACAAAACTGAAAAATGTAAATTTCCAATTTCAACCAAACATGCTAGAAATGCTCCATTTGAGCTAATTAACCTATTGTGAGAATATTACAAACGTCTGACAAAACTGAAAAATGTAAATTTCCAATTTCAACCAAACATGCTAGAAATGCTCCAATTGAGCTAATTAGCTTATTGTGAGAATATTACAAACGTCTGACAAACATGATACATGTAAATTTCCAATTTCAACCAAACATGCTAGAAATGCTCTAATTGAGCTAATTAGCTTATTGTGAGAATATTGCAAACGTCTGACAAAACTGAAAATTGTAAATTTCCAATTTCAACCAAACATGCTAGAAATGCTCCAATTGAGCTAATTAGCTTATTGTGAGAATATTACAAACGTCTGACAAAAGTGAAAAATGTAAATTTACAATTTCAACCAAACATGCTAGAAATGCTCCAATTGAGCTAATTAGCTTATTGTGAGAATATTGCAATTGTCTGACAAAAGTGAAAAATGTAAATTTCCAATTTCAACAAAACCTGCTAGAAATGCTCCAATTGAGCTAATTAGCTTATTGTGAGAATATTACAAACGTCTGACAAAAGTGAAAAATGTAAATTTCCAATTTCAACCAAACATGCTAGAAATGCTCCAATTGAGCTAATTAGCTTATTGTGAGAATATTACAAACGTCTGACAAAAGTGAAAAATGTAAATTTCCATTTTTAACCAAACATGCTAGAAATGCTCCAATTGAGCTAATTAGCTTATCGTGAGAATATTACAAACGTCTGACAACACTGAAAAATGTAAATTTCCAATTTCAACCAAACATGCTAGAAATGCTCCAATTGAGCTAATTAGCTTATTGTGAGAATATTACAAACGTCTGACAAAAGTGAAACATGTAAATTTCCAATTTCAACCAAACATGCTAGAAATGCTCCAATTGAGCTAATTAGCTTATTGTGAGAATATTACAAACGTCTGACAAAACTGAAAAATGTAAATTTTCAATTTCAACCAAACATGCTAGAAATGCTCCAATTGAGCTAATTAGCTTATTGTGAGAATATTACAAACGTCTGATAAACATGATAAATGTGAATTTCCAATTTCAACCAAACATGCTAGAAATGCTCTAATTGAGCTAATTAGCTTATTGTGAGAATATTACAAACGTCTGACAAAACTGAAAAATGTAAAATTCCAAATTCAACCAAACATGCTAGAAATGCTCCAATTGAGCTAATTAGCTTATTGTGAGAATATTACAAACGTCTGACAACACTGAAAAATGTAAATTTCCAATTTCAACCAAACATGCTAGAAATGCTCCTGTAAAGTTCTGCTGTCTGTTAAATTTCCTAATTTGATAGTGCACTGCAATATCTAGTCACCCTGTGTGATTCACTGTTCCTGTCCAGAGCGAATGCCAGTTGATCTGTTGATCTTGGGTGGTCTAATGATCTTGTGTGGTCTGTCTGACTTGCCACAGTGCCATACGTTTGATTCGGTGTCATTGTTTTATCAGCCTTTGAGCCAACAACATGTAGTTTTTAAGCCTCATTTTTTGATGCTGATACTTTCTTCTATCTGTATTAAGTTTCATCATTACACCAATATCTATCGCATACACATATAATCAAGAGTTAAACAGAAGGAGAATCACATACTATTTAGCAATCTCCTGGATGTGTTATTAAGGTAAATATTATATCTTTCATTTTATGTGTTTTATTTTATGTTTCTAAATTGCTTTGCAGATGACTACCTGTATAATTAGCATACTTTCAATAACCTTTATTGACAATCGAGTTATTATTTTATTGTAGTTTCACGGTGTTGACAAGCATATATAATAAACTTTTAAAAGAATATACACTATGCCTCATCACCCGTATGTGACAATATAACTACGAACCAGGGGATTCGCTACAGTGAAACTTACACACACTAACGGAAGTGAAATCGGACTGCCAGACGTATATAGGATATACATATATATATACATATATATATATCAATGAACATTAATTTCGCCTCCAGCAGCCCAGGTGAAACTCCGTTGATTTACAAAGGAAAAGTGATGCCAAGGAGCCAGAGTCGAGCAGCTAAAGCCACGCAGCCAGAGACATCTTGACTTCCAACTTGATAAGTCGCATTACCTTTTCTTTTTTCTTTAAACAACAGCAATTGACTTTGTTTTGTGTTTTGTTTTTTTTTAATGATTTATAAATCCTTTTACGCAGCTAGTTGAATTGTTCACTAAATAGTGTGCGTTAGCAATTAAGCAATTCTACTAGTGCAGATTCTGGTCATTGGGCAGTGAATCATACAAGGGTGATAGTCTCAATTGATTTCTTGCAGAGAAAATTTGTGGTATGAATTTCAAAACTAATCCTTTATTGATTGCTGTCAGTAAAAACTACTGTAATTAAACCTAGTGCATTGTCTTAAAAATTTTGGCATTTTTTAGTAAGATAGCTATAAACAAGTTAAAAAATAGAACGATTTTCAGCTGAAAATTCTGACAGGTTTGACCATAGTGCAGACCACGTTGCCACCTTCTTGGAGTTGTGTCCTCGAATTCATTGAGTTAAATCAATACGAGTTGAGTTCCAAGCTTTTTCTCCTAAACTAAATCATGTCTGATAGCGAAGAACTCGCTTCTGTTCACAGTGAAGAATCTGCTAGTAGGAGGTTTTCACCAAGACTAAAAATACAGTCAATTAAGTCTGAGTTACAAGCAACTATTGAAAATCTCAGCGTTAGTCACAAAGCTACATTAAATGACTTGCGAGATAACTCTATTAAACTTTCCTATGAACAGCTTAACAGCATGCATGGAGAAATCACATTAGGTGCAGTTAATATCACAAAACTGCATAGTGCATACAAAGAAGCTCATGAAAGCGACTTACAACCTGACAAGGAAGACATTGTAGAAATAGATCGCGTGCTTGCTGATAACAGGAAGGTTATCGACCAGTTAGAAATTCGTATGAATAAGTTGGTAACAAGAACCAAGCATGCTGAGCCAGACATAGAAAGCATAAAATCCAAAAATTCATCCTTTCTTTCCTCTAGACAATCCAGGTCTAGCAAATCAGGCTCGAGCAGACTTTCTCAGTCACTCAAAATCATGCAGGCCGAGGCAAAAGCTGCTGCTGCAACTAAACAAGCCCAGCTTCAAGCCGAGATAGAATCTCAACAACTTGAGGAGGAAAGCCTCCAACTTCAGACACAAGTTCAAAAGAATAAAAGTCTGATAGCACAAGCTAAATTAAAAGCAGGGTTAGAAGCTGAGCGCCAACGTGAGCAGATTTACGCACAAGCAATAGCAGAAGAATTGGAAGATAACAATGAGTCATTGTTGCGCCCTCCTGTCACCACTAAGTTAAATTCAGGACAAACACAGCTAAAAGACTCAAATGAGTTATTCCGACAAACATCACAACGGCCTGCCAATGAGGTGATCACACCACTGCGCCTTCCAAGAGCTTCCCCAGATAGTTCTCCTATGACGATCTCTAGTACCCCTACTACAGTCTTTGATCCTGTTGCTCTTGCTGAAGCAATCAACACGGTTCGCCAGCGTCCTGATGAACCACCCATATTTAAGGGTGAGACACTTAAGTATCAGCAGTGGAAGGCCTCCTTTTTCGAAACCTTTGATTTCAGTTCATGCACACCAGGCAAAAAATGGCTCAAACTGCAGCAATACGTTACAGGCAAGGCCTGGCAAAAAATAGAGGGCCTCAGCTATAGAAAAACAGAAAGCGCATGGATGCTTGCCTGGAAGAAACTGGACACCAAATATGGCAAACCAGAAATAGTGGCGGAAGCCATGGAGGAAAAGTTACTCAGCTGGCCAAAAATTGAAGCAAATGACGGCGAACAGTTAGAAGACTTCATTGACTTTCTTGAAGTTTGTTCAGAATGTGATAGTGATTTGAACCTTGGTTCTAAATCTGTAAACAAGCGGCTGATACAAAAACTTCCATTACATATTGCTCACAGATGGACAGCAAAGGCCACAAAACTGGAGAAGAAATTGAGCAAGTTTCCACCACTCCAAGAATTCATCGACTTTCTAGTTCATGAATCTGACACATTAAACAACACATTGACTAAAGCGTATCAAGACTTTGGAAAAACAGATAAGTCAGTAAAAGGTAAAAGCGACAAAAGCAACAAAATCATGTCTTTTTCGACAGCAACCACAGCTGATGGTAAGTCTCACAATAGTTACAATGCCAATGGTCTGAAACAAAACAAATACCCATGCTTGAACTGCAACATGAACAATCATACGACGGGTACTTGTTTCAAGCTTGGTAAGCAAATACACTCCAAAATCGAAAGGTTTTTCAAGAGCCATAACTTATGTTTTGCATGTTCTAAGCCTGGACACAGAATGACTGATTGTCGGTCTCCAGAGAAATGCATAAAGAAAAATTGCAACCAACAGCACCTCACAGTATTTCATGAATACTACGTAAAAGATAAAGACAGCAAAAGTAAGACTCCTATAGAAGTAATACAAACAGACAGTGAGAAATCAGCAACAGCCCTAAACTGTTCCGACACCGTACCAGCTAATATCATGTCATGGACAATACCAGTGTATATTTCAACCAAAGATAATCCTGACAAAGAAGTTCTGGTGTTTGCCTTGCTAGACTCCGGTTCAAATCGAACCTTCATCACTCAAAATACCCTTGACAAGCTCAATGTACAGACCTGTGATGCAGCTATGAAAATTAGTACACTTACTGATACTGAGGGCACTGATTCAATGCGCCAAGCGGCCTCAGGACTGCTGGTTCGTGGCTACCATCAGAGCAGAGCAAGTAGACTTCCATCGTGCATAAGCACAAGCAGAATACCTTTCAACTCAGAAGAGATACCCAATGCCACATCAGTGCAAAACTGGCCACACTTACAACATCTTGCCTCTCAGTTCATCTCTGCTCAAAAAGCAGCCAGCCTCGAGCTCGGATTGTTGATTGGAAACAATCTTCCACATGTGTTTATATCTAGACAAGAAATCAGTAGAGAAGACCATGAGCCCTTTGCTCGTCTCACTGACTTGGGTTGGATCTTGATGGGAAACGCTACAAACTCTGCACACAGCTACAACAGTTGCGCTCATACCATTCAATCTGGGACAATAGTAAACTTGGCAGTACAACAGCCAACGACTAGAAAATGTATCTCTTTTAAAATCAAAACAGAAACTTCTGACTTTTTCAACACAGATAAATTTGAACAGCAAATACTAAAAGTTCTTAGTTCTGACTTTCAAACAAATCACGCTGATGAGATAAAGACAATGTCAATTGATGATCTCAAATTCCTAAAAATTATGAAAGAGCAAATTCATAAAGATAAGCAGGGTTACATAACAATGCCATTACCATTCAAGGCTAAACCGCTCAGCATTGACACAAAAACCACTGCAATGCACAGATTTCATCTTCTTGAAAAAAAGTTCAAAAAAGATGCCATATATAAACTGCAATACCATGAATTTATGTCTGACATCATCACAAAAGGGGAAGCAGTTCTGGCAACCGACGACACTACCAACTCTTGGTATATTCCTCATTTCGGTGTCTTTCATCCTCGCAAGCCTGACCGTATTCGCGTTGTGTTTGATTGCGCTGCTAAAGTGGGAGGAGTCAGTTTAAATGACTTTCTACTACAAGGACCCGATCACATGAATGATCTTCAAGGCATTCTTCTTAGATTTCGTTTGAACCCTGTAGCCTTCATGGGTGATATAGAAAGGATGTTTCACCAATTCAAGGTGAAACCAGAGCACCAAGACTATTTACGGTTTATTTGGTATGATTGTGATGGAAATCTAGCTACTTTCAAAATGACAGTGCATCTTTTCGGAGCTAGATCTTCGCCCGCTTGCGCAACATATGGACTTCGATTTCTCGCCGATCAATATAATTCATTATTGTCTGGCCATTCTGCATCTCATCAATTTGTTCACCGCAACTTTTATGTTGATGACGGTCTCACAAGTGTCTTCAATGAGGCTGAAGCAGTTTCTCTCATTCATGAGACACGTGAACTATGTGCTGCCGGCCAGTTAAGACTTCACAAAATAGCGTCCAACAGCCGAGAAGTGATGTCACAACTTCCAAGAAGTGAGTGCGCCCGTGCCATTGCTAGTCTTGACCTATCTTCTGATCCGCTTCCCAAAGAGCGATCACTTGGTATTCTATGGGACACTGAAAAGGATAATTTCACCTTTCACCATGACACTGCTACAAAACCAGACACCCGACGGGGTGTACTATCTACGGTGGCCTCAATCTTTGACCCTCTTGGATTCCTCTCGCCATATATTTTAATTGGCAAAAACATTCTACAGGATATGTGTAGAAGTTCAGCTTCTTGGGATGATCCCCTGACAGGTGATTTATTGTCACTATGGAAGGAATGGAAAGCTTCTATTCCAGACTTAACAAACATAAGCATCCAAAGATGTTATCAACCGACAGACTTTGGCGACATTTTTAAGGCTGAGCTACATCACTTCTGTGACGCAAGTACTCGTGGTTACGGTGAGGTTAGTTATCTCAGACTAGTAAACACACAAGGACAAGTAAATTGTTCACTTGTAATGAGCAAGAGCAGAGTAGCACCAATCAAGCCCATAACCATTCCACGCATGGAACTGCAAGCAGCGGTTACCGCAGCTAAAGTGTCCAGATTTATTAAATCTGAGCTAGAGATTGATACCACAGAAACCTTTTGGACAGATTCTCAAATTGTTCTTGGGTACATTAAAAACACAACTAAAAAGTTTCATCTCTATGTGACTAATAGAGTTCAGCAGGTGAGAGACAATTCAAGTCCTGAAAATTGGTGCTATGTCCCTACAGATCGAAACCCTGCCGATCACACTTCAAGAGGCCTGACTATCACTCAGCTGTTAAAATCTAACTGGCTTACAGGTCCAGATTTTCTCTGGAAGGAACCTATGCAATTTCCTGATCAGCTGACACCCGAAGTAAAACCTGATGACCCTGAAGTCAAATCCCTTTGTGTCCAAACGATTTCTAGTCCCAGCCAAACTCTCTATCAGCGACTACAGCGATTCTCTAGTTGGAATAAAGCTATCAAAGTCACTAAATTCTTTCTCAATAGAGTAGCCAAGTTAAAGGGCACTCAACTGCCAATTAACGCACCACTCCTGTACATAGTTAAATGCATACAAGCTGAGCATTTTCCAGAAGTGCAATCTCTGACAAAAGAGCAGCCACTAAATCCAAAGAGTACAGTTTTCAACCTGATCCTTTTCCTGGATAAAAATGGAGTAATGAGAATAGGAGGTCGCCTCAATCGCAGCACAGCTCTCAGTTTTCCTGAGAAACATCCAATTCTGCTGCCCAAAAGTGGGCATTTTACTCGCCTTCTTCTTCAGCATCTTCATGAGCAAGTGGCCCATCAAGGAAGATGCTTCACATTAGCCAAGATGAGATCTTCTGGGTACTGGATAATAGGTGCCAGAAGTATAATAGCCTCTTTGATACACCAGTGTGTTACTTGTCGATCCCACCAAGCTAAACCTCCAACACCCCAAATGGCCTCACTTCCTCATGAAAGATCTAGCCCATCGCTTCCCTTCAGCTATTGTGGGATCGATTGTTTTGGACCATTCATGGTCAAAGATAGAAGGACAGAGCTAAAACGATATGGACTCATGGTAACATGCCTCGCAAGCAGAGCAGTGCACCTTGAAGTTTTGGACGATATGAGCACAACAGCCTTTGTTAACGGAATTCGAAACGTTATAGCCATTCGCGGGCCTATTAGAACAATCTGGTGTGACCAGGGCACCAACTTTGTTGGAGCTGTTCAAGATTTAACAGAAAAAGGCGTGATTGAGTTTAAACTCAATCCTCCCAGCGCCAGTCACATGGGTGGCGTTTGGGAACGTATGATCCGAACTGCTAGAAATGTCCTTCAGTCTCTTTTGAAGTCTCATAGTGATAGGCTTGACACAAGCCACCTTCGCACCTTGATGTACGAAGTCATGGCCATCATAAACTCCAGACCACTATCTGTGGTTACTGAAGAAGACATGCCTCTAAGTCCTAACATGCTTCTGACTATGAAATCTGATGTTACCCTACCGCCCCCTGGAAGCTTTGATGAGTCCGATATGTACAGTCGCAAGCGCTGGCGTGCGGTCCAACACATTGCTAATGTATTCTGGAAAAGATGGAAGACAGAATACTTATCCCAACTGCATTCTCGTCAAAAGTGGGTTCACAAGACAACAAATAATATAGCAGTAGGTGACATCGTATTAATCAAAGATGACCAAACAACAAGAAATGTCTGGTTAAAAGGCCGAGTTTCTGATTGTTACACATCTCAAGATGGACAAATACGCTCAGCTAAAGTACTGTTAGGCAACCGTGTACAGGCAAAAAACTCTGGAAAATTTCTAATCAGACCAGTTGTGAAATTGATTAAACTTTTACCAGTCGAATCAAATGATATGTGCTAGCGCCAATCATGTTGAAAATTATGAAAATTTAAGGTGGGAGTGTAAAGTTCTGCTGTCTGTTAAATTTCCTAATTTGATAGTGCACTGCAATATCTAGTCACCCTGTGTGATTCACTGTTCCTGTCCAGAGCGAATGCCAGTTGATCTGTTGATCTTGGGGGGTCTAATGATCTTGTGTGGTCTGTCTGACTTGCCACAGTGCCATACGTTTGATTCGGTGTCATTGTTTTATCAGCCTTTGAGCCAACAACATGTAGTTTTTAAGCCTCATTTTTTGATGCTGATACTTTCTTCTATCTGTATTAAGTTTCATCATTACACCAATATCTATCGCATACACATATAATCAAGAGTTAAACAGAAGGAGAATCACATACTATTTAGCAATCTCCTGAATGTGTTATTAAGGTAAATATTATATCTTTCATTTTATGTGTTTTATTTTATGTTTCTAAATGGCTTTGCAGATGACTACCTGTATAATTAGCATACTTTCAATAACCTTTATTGACAATCGAGTTATTATTTTATTGTAGTTTCACGGTGTTGACAAGCATATATAATAAACTTTTAAAAGAATATACACTATGCCTCATCACCCGTATGTGACAATATAACTACGAACCAGGGGATTCGCTACAGCTCCAATTGAGCTAATTAGCTTATTGTGAGAAAATTGCAATTGTCTGACAAAAGTGAAAAATGTAAATTTCCAATTTCAACCAAACATGCTAGAAATGCTCCAATTGAACTAATTAGCTTATTGTGAGAATATTACAAACGTCTGACAAAACTGAAAAATGTAAATTTCCAATTTCAACCAAACATGCTGGAAATGCTCCAATTGAGCTAATTAGCTTATTGTGAGAATATTACAAACGTCTGACAAAACTGAAAAATGTAAATTTCCAATTTCAACCAAACATGCTAGAAATGCTCCAATTGAGCTACATGTAATTAGTTTATTGTGAGAATATTACAAACGTCTGACAAAACTGAAATATGTAATTTTCAAATTTCAACCAAACATGCTGGAAATGCTCCAATTGAGCTAATTAGCTTATTGTGAGAATATTACAAACGTCTGACAAAAGTGAAAAATGTAAATTTCCAATTTCAACCAAACATGCTAAAAATGCTCCAATTGAGCTAATTAGCTTTTTGTGAGAATATTACAAACGTCTGACAAAACTGAAAAATGTAAATTTCCAATTTCAACCAAACATGCTAAAAATGCTCCAATTGAGCTAATTAGTTTATTGTGAGAATATTGCAATTGTCTGACAAAAGTGAAAAATGTAAATTTCCAATTTCAACCAAACATGCTAGAAATGCTCCAATTGAGCTAATTAGCTTATTGTGAGAATATTACAAACGTCTGACAAAAGTGAAAAATGTAAATTTCCAATTTCAACCAAACATGCTAGAAATGCTCCAATTGAGCTAATTAGCTTATTGGAGAATATTACAAACGTCTGACAAAAGTGAAAAATGTAAATTTCCAATTTCAACCAAACATGCTAGAAATGCTCCAATTGAGCTAATTAGCTTATTGTGAGAATATTACAAACGTCTGACAAAACTGAAAAATGTAAATTTCCAATTTCAACCAAACATGCTAGAAATGCTCCAATTGAACTAATTAGCTTATTGTGAGAATATTGCAATTGTCTGACAAAAGTGAAAAATGTAAATTTCCAATTTCAACCAAACATGCTAGAAATGCTCCAATTGAGCTAATTAGCTTATTGTGAGAATATTACAAACGTCTGACAAAACTGAAAAATGTAATTTTCCAATTTCAACCAAACATGCTAGAAATGCTCCAATTGAACTAATTAGCTTATTGTGAGAATATTACAAACGTCTGACAAAATTGAAAGATGTAAATTTCCAATTTCAACCAAACATGCTAGAATTGCTCAAATTGCGCAAATAAGCCTACTGTAAGAATTTTACAAACGTCTGACAAAACTGAAAAATGTAAATTTCCAATTTCAACCAAACATGCTAGAAATGCTCCGATTGCGCAAATAAGCCTACTGTAAGAATTGTACAACCGTCTGACAAAAGTGAAAAATGTAAATTTCCAATTAAAAACCAAACATGCTAGAAATGCTCCATTTGAGCTAATCAGCTTATTGTGAGAATATTACAAACGTCTGACAAAACTGAAAAATGTAATTTTCCAATTTCAACCAAACATGCTAGAAATGCTCTAATTGAGCTAATTAGCTTATTGTGAGAATATTACAAACGTCTGACAAAACTGAAAAATGTAAATTTCCAATTTCAACCAAACATGCTAGAAATGCTCCAATTGAGCTAATTAGCTTATTGTGAGAATATTACAAACGTCTGACAAAAGTGAAAAATGTAAATTTCCAATTTCAACCAAACATGCTAGAAATGCTCCAAGTGAGCTAATTAGCTTATTGTGAGAATATTACGAACGTCTGACAAAACTGAAAAATGTAAATTTCCAATTTCAACCAAACATGCTAGAAATGCTCCATTTGAGCTAATTAACTTATTGTGAGAATATTACAAACGTCTGACAAAACTGAAAAATGTAAATTTCCAATTTCAACCAAACATGCTAGAAATGCTCCAATTGAGCTAATTAGCTTATTGTGAGAATATTACAAACGTCTGACAAACATGATACATGTAAATTTCCAATTTCAACCAAACATGCTAGAAATGCTCTAATTGAGCTAATTAGCTTATTGTGAGAATATTGCAAACGTCTGACAAAACTGAAAATTGTAAATTTCCAATTTCAACCAAACATGCTAGAAATGCTCCAATTGAGCTAATTAGCTTATTGTGAGAATATTGCAATTGTCTGACAAAAGTGAAAAATGTAAATTTCCAATTTCAACAAAACATGCTAGAAATGCTCCAATTGAGCTAATTAGCTTATTGTGAGAATATTACAAACGTCTGACAAAACTGAAAAATGTAATTTTCCAATTTCAACCAAACATGCTAGAAATGCTCCAATTGAGCTAATTAGCTTATTGTGAGAATATTACAAACGTCTGACAAAATTGAAAAATGTAAATTTCCAATTTCAACCAAACATGCTAGAATTGCTCAAATTGCGCAAATAAGCCTACTGTAAGAATTTTACAAACGTCTGACAAAACTGAAAAATGTAAATTTCCAATTTCAACCAAACATGCTAGAAATGCTCAAATTGCGCAAATAAGCCTACTGTAAGAATTTTAACACCGTCTGACAAAAGTGAAAAATGTAAATTTCCAATTAAAAACCAAACATGCTAGAAATGCTCCAATTGAGCTAATTAGCTTATTGTGAGAATATTACAAACGTCTGACAAAACTGAAAAAAATGTAAATTTTCAATTTCAACCAAACATGCTAGAAATGCTCCAATTGAACTAATTAGCTTATTGTAAGAATTTTACAAACGTCTGACAAAACTGAAAAATGTAAATTTCCAATTTCAACCAAACATGCTAGATATGCTCAAATTGCGCAAATAAGCCTACTGTAAGAATTTTACAAACGTCTGACAAAAGTGAAAAATGTGAAATTCCAATTTCAACCAAACATGCTAGAAATGCTCCAAGTGAGCTAATTAGCTTATTGTGAGAATATTACAAACGTCTGACAAAACTGAAAAATGTAATTTTCCAATTTCAACCAAACATGCTAGAAATGCTCTAATTGAGCTAATTAGCTTATTGTGAGAATATTACAAACGTCTGACAAAACTGGAAAATGTAAATTTCCAATTTCAACCAAACATGCTAGAAATGCTCCAATTGACCTAATTAGCTTATTGTGAGAATATTACAAACGTCTGACAAAAGTGAAAAATGTAAATTTCCAATTTCAACCAAACATGCTAGAAATGCTCCAAGTGAGCTAATTAGCTTATTGTGAGAATATTACAAACGTCTGACAAAACTGAAAAATGTAAATTTCCAATTTCAACCAAACATGCTAGAAATGCTCCATTTGAGCTAATTAACTTATTGTGAGAATATTACAAACGTCTGACAAAACTGAAAAATGTAAATTTCCAATTTCAACCAAACATGCTAGAAATGCTCCAATTGAGCTAATTAGCTTATTATGAGAATATTACAAACGTCTGACAAACATGATACATGTAAATTTCCAATTTCAACCAAACATGCTAGAAATGCTCTAATTGAGCTAATTAGCTTATTGTGAGAATATTGCAAACGTCTGACAAAACTGAAAGTTGTAAATTTCCAATTTCAACCAAACATGCTAGAAATGCTCCAATTGAGCTAATTAGCTTATTGTGAGAATATTGCAATTGTCTGACAAAAGTGAAAAATGTAAATTTACAATTTCAACAAAACATGCTAGAATTGCTCCAATTGAGCTAATTAGCTTATTGTGAGAATATTACAAACGTCTGACAAAAGTGAAAAATGTAAAGTTCCAATTTCAACCAAACATGCTAGAAATGCTCCAATTGAGCTAATTAGCTTATTGTGAGAATATTACAAACGTCTGACAAAAGTGAAAAATGTAAATTTCCATTTTTAACCAAACATGCTAGAAATGCTCCAATTGAGCTAATTAGCTTATCGTGAGAATATTACAAACGTCTGACAACACTGAAAAATGTAAATTTCCAATTTCAACCAAACATGCTAGAAATGCTCCAATTGAGCTAATTAGCTTATTGTGAGAATATTACAAACGTCTGACAAAAGTGAAACATGTAAATTTCCAATTTCAACCAAACATGCTAGAAATGCTCCAATTGAGCTAATTAGCTTATTGTGAGAATATTACAAACGTCTGACAAAACTGAAAAATGTAAATTTTCAATTTCAACCAAACATGCTAGAAATGCTCCAATTGAGCTAATTAGCTTATTGTGAGAATATTACAAACGTCTGATAAACATGATAAATGTGAATTTCCAATTTCAACCAAACATGCTAGAAATGCTCTAATTGAGCTAATTAGCTTATTGTGAGAATATTACAAACGTCTGACAAAACTGAAAAATGTAAAATTCCAAATTCAACCAAACATGCTAGAAATGCTCCAATTGAGCTAATTAGCTTATTGTGAGAATATTACAAACGTCTGACAACACTGAAAAATGTAAATTTCCAATTTCAACCAAACATGCTAGAAATGCTCCAATTGAGCTAATTAGCTTATTGTGAGAAAATTGCAATTGTCTGACAAAAGTGAAAAATGTAAATTTCCAATTTCAACCAAACATGCTAGAAATGCTCCAATTGAGCTAATTAGCTTACTGTGAGAATATTACAAACGTCTGACAAAACTGAAAAACGTAAATTTCCAATTTCAACCAAACATGCTGGAAATGCTCCAATTGAGCTAATTAGCTTATTGTGAGAATATTACAAACGTCTGACAAAACTGAAAAATGTAAATTTCCAATTTCAACCAAACATGCTAGAAATGCTCCAATTGAGCTAATTAGTTTATTGTGAGAATATTACAAACGTCTGACAAAACTGAAATATGTAATTTTCAAATTTCAACCAAACATGCTGGAAATGCTCCAATTGAGCTAATTAGCTTATTGTGAGAATATTGCAAACGTCTGATAAACATGATAAATGTGAATTTCCAATTTCAACCAAACATGCTAGAAATGCTCTAATTGAGCTAATTAGCTTATTGTGAGAATATTACAAACGTCTGGCAAAAGTGAAAAATGTAAATTTCCAATTTCAACCAAACATGCTAGAAATGCTCCAATTGAGCTAATTAGCTTATTGTGAGAATATTACAAACGTCTGACAAAAGTGAAAAATGTAAATTTCCAATTTCAACCAAACATGCTAGAAATGCTCCAATTGAGCTAATTAGCTTATTGGAGAATATTACAAACGTCTGACAAAAGTGAAAAATGTAAATTTCCAATTTCAACCAAACATGCTAGAAATGCTCCAATTGAGCTAATTAGCTTATTGTGAGAATATTACAAACGTCTGACAAAACTGAAAAATGTAAATTTCCAATTTCAACCAAACATGCTAGAAATGCTCCAATTGAACTAATTAGCTTATTGTGAGAATATTGCAATTGTCTGACAAAAGTGAAAAATGTAAATTTCCAATTTCAACCAAACATGCTAGAAATGCTCCAATTGAGCTAATTAGCTTATTGTGAGAATATTACAAACGTCTGACAAAACTGAAAAATGTAATTTTCCAATTTCAACCAAACATGCTAGAAATGCTCCAATTGAGATAATTAGCTTATTGTGAGAATATTACAAACGTCTGACAAAATTGAAAAATGTAATTTTCCAATTTCAACCAAACATGCTAGAATTGCTCAAATTGCGCAAATAAGCCTACTGTAAGAATTTTACAAACGTCTGACAAAACTGAAAAATGTAAATTTCCAATTTCAACCAAACATGCTAGAAATGCTCAAATTGCGAAAATAAGCCTACTGTAAGAATTTTACAACCGTATGACAAAAGTGAAAAATGTAAATCTCCAATTAAAAACCAAACATGCTAGAAATGCTCCAATTGAGCTAATTAGCTTATTGTGAGAATATTACAAACGTCTGACAAAACTGAAAAAAATGTAAATTTCCAATTTCAACCAAACATGCTAGAATTGCTCAAATTGCGCAAATAAGCCTACTGTAAGAATTTTACAAACGTCTGACAAAACTGAAAAATGTAAATTTCCAATTTCAACCAAACATGCTAGAAATGCTCCGATTGCGCAAATAAGCCTACTGTAAGAATTTTACAACCGTCTGACAAAAGTGAAAAATGTAAATTTCCAATTAAAAACCAAACATGCTAGAAATGCTCCATTTGAGCTAATCAGCTTATTGTGAGAATATTACAAACGTCTGACAAAACTGAAAAATGTAATTTTCCAATTTCAACCAAACATGCTAGAAATGCTCTAATTGAGCTAATTAGCTTATTGTGAGAATATTACAAACGTCTGACAAAACTGAAAAATGTAAATTTCCAATTTCAACCAAACATGCTAGAAATGCTCCAATTGAGCTAATTAGCTTATTGTGAGAATATTACAAACGTCTGACAAAAGTGAAAAATGTAAATTTCCAATTTCAACCAAACATGCTAGAAATGCTCCAAGTGAGCTAATTAGCTTATTGTGAGAATATTACGAACGTCTGACAAAACTGAAAAATGTAAATTTCCAATTTCAACCAAACATGCTAGAAATGCTCCATTTGAGCTAATTAACTTATTGTGAGAATATTACAAACGTCTGACAAAACTGAAAAATGTAAATTTTCAATTTCAACCAAACATGCTAGAAATGCTCCAATTGAGCTAATTAGCTTATTGTGAGAATATTACAAACGTCTGACAAACATGATACATGTAAATTTCCAATTTCAACCAAACATGCTAGAAATGCTCTAATTGAGCTAATTAGCTTATTGAGAGAATATTGCAAACGTCTGACAAAACTGAAAATTGTAAATTTCCAATTTCAACCAAACATGCTAGAAATGCTCCAATTGAGCTAATTAGCTTATTGTGAGAATATTGCAATTGTCTGACAAAAGTGAAAAATGTAAATTTCCAATTTCAACAAAACATGCTAGAAATGCTCCAATTGAGCTAATTAGCTTATTGTGAGAATATTACAAACGTCTGACAAAACTGAAAAATGTAATTTTCCAATTTCAACCAAACATGCTAGAAATGCTCCAATTGAGCTAATTAGCTTATTGTGAAAATATTACAAACGTCTGACAAAATTGAAAAATGTAAATTTCCAATTTCAACCAAACATGCTAGAATTGCTCAAATTGCGCAAATAAGCCTACTGTAAGAATTTTACAAACGTCTGACAAAACTGAAAAATGTAAATTTCCAATTTCAACCAAACATGCTAGAAATGCTCAAATTGCGCAAATAAGCCTACTGTAAGAATTTTAACACCGTCTGACAAAAGTGAAAAATGTAAATTTCCAATTAAAAACCAAACATGCTAGAAATGCTCCAATTGAGCTAATTAGCTTATTGTGAGAATATTACAAACGTCTGACAAAACTGAAAAAAATGTAAATTTTCAATTTCAACCAAACATGCTAGAAATGCTCCAATTGAACTAATTAGCTTATTGTAAGAATTTTACAAACGTCTGACAAAACTGAAAAATGTAAATTTCCAATTTCAACCAAACATGCTAGATATGCTCAAATTGCGCAAATAAGCCTACTGTAAGAATTTTACAAACGTCTGACAAAAGTGAAAAATGTGAAATTCCAATTTCAACCAAACATGCTAGAAATGCTCCAAGTGAGCTAATTAGCTTATTGTGAGAATATTACAAACGTCTGACAAAACTGAAAAATGTAATTTTCCAATTTCAACCAAACATGCTAGAAATGCTCTAATTGAGCTAATTAGCTTATTGTGAGAATATTACAAACGTCTGACAAAACTGGAAAATGTAAATTTCCAATTTCAACCAAACATGCTAGAAATGCTCCAATTGACCTAATTAGCTTATTGTGAGAATATTACAAACGTCTGACAAAAGTGAAAAATGTAAATTTCCAATTTCAACCAAACATGCTAGAAATGCTCCAAGTGAGCTAATTAGCTTATTGTGAGAATATTACAAACGTCTGACAAAACTGAAAAATGTAAATTTCCAATTTCAACCAAACATGCTAGAAATGCTCCATTTGAGCTAATTAACTTATTGTGAGAATATTACAAACGTCTGACAAAACTGAAAAATGTAAATTTCCAATTTCAACCAAACATGCTAGAAATGCTCCAATTGAGCTAATTAGCTTATTGTGAGAATATTACAAACGTCTGACAAACATGATACATGTAAATTTCCAATTTCAACCAAACATGCTAGAAATGCTCTAATTGAGCTAATTAGCTTATTGTGAGAATATTACAAACGTCTGACAAAACTGAAAAATGTAAATTTCCAATTTCAACCAAACATGCTAGAAATGCTCTAATTGAGCTAATTAGCTTATTTTGAGAATATTGCAAACGTCTGACAAAACTGAAAATTGTAAATTTCCAATTTCAACCAAACATGCTAGAAATGCTCCAATTGAGCTAATTAGCTTATTGTGAGAATATTGCAATTGTCTGACAAAAGTGAAAAATGTAAATTTCCAATTTCAACCAAACATGCTAGAAATGCTCCAATTGAGCTAATTAGCTTATTGTGAGAATATTACAAACGTCTGACAAAAGTGAAACATGTAAATTTCCAATTTCAACCAAACATGCTAGAAATGCTCCAATTGAGCTAATTAGCTTATTGTGAGAATATTACAAACGTCTGACAAAACTGAAAAATGTAAATTTTCAATTTCAACCAAACATGCTAGAAATGCTCCAATTGAGCTAATTAGCTTATTGTGAGAATATTACAAACGTCTGATAAACATGATAAATGTGAATTTCCAATTTCAACCAAACATGCTAGAAATGCTCTAATTGAGCTAATTAGCTTATTGTGAGAATATTACAAACGTCTGACAAAACTGAAAAATGTAAAATTCCAAATTCAACCAAACATGCTAGAAATGCTCCAATTGAGCTAATTAGCTTATTGTGAGAATATTACAAACGTCTGACAACACTGAAAAATGTAAATTTCCAATTTCAACCAAACATGCTAGAAATGCTCCAATTGAGCTAATTAGCTTATTGTGAGAAAATTGCAATTGTCTGACAAAAGTGAAAAATGTAAATTTCCAATTTCAACCAAACATGCTAGAAATGCTCCAATTGAGCTAATTAGCTTATTGTGAGAATATTACAAACGTCTGACAAAACTGAAAAACGTAAATTTCCAATTTCAACCAAACATGCTGGAAATGCTCCAATTGAGCTAATTAGCTTATTGTGAGAATATTACAAACGTCTGACAAAACTGAAAAATGTAAATTTCCAATTTCAACCAAACATGCTAGAAATGCTCCAATTGAGCTAATTAGTTTATTGTGAGAATATTACAAACGTCTGACAAAACTGAAATATGTAATTTTCAAATTTCAACCAAACATGCTGGAAATGCTCCAATTGAGCTAATTAGCTTATTGTGAGAATATTGCAAACGTCTGATAAACATGATAAATGTGAATTTCCAATTTCAACCAAACATGCTAGAAATTCTCTAATTGAGCTAATTAGCTTATTGTGAGAATATTACAAACGTCTGACAAAAGTGAAAAATGTAAATTTCCAATTTCAACCAAACATGCTAGAAATGCTCCAATTGAGCTAATTAGCTTATTGTGAGAATATTACAAACGTCTGACAAAAGTGAAAAATGTAAATTTCCAATTTCAACCAAACATGCTAGAAATGCTCCAATTGAGCTAATTAGCTTATTGGAGAATATTACAAACGTCTGACAAAAGTGAAAAATGTAAATTTCCAATTTCAACCAAACATGCTAGAAATGCTCCAATTGAGCTAATTAGCTTATTGTGAGAATATTACAAACGTCTGACAAAACTGAAAAATGTAAATTTCCAATTTCAACCAAACATGCTAGAAATGCTCCAATTGAACTAATTAGCTTATTGTGAGAATATTGCAATTGTCTGACAAAAGTGAAAAATGTAAATTTCCAATTTCAACCAAACATGCTAGAAATGCTCCAATTGAGCTAATTAGCTTATTGTGAGAATATTACAAACGTCTGACAAAACTGAAAAATGTAATTTTCCAATTTCAACCAAACATGCTAGAAATGCTCCAATTGAGCTAATTAGCTTATTGTGAGAATATTACAAACGTCTGACAAAATTGAAAAATGTAAATTTCCAATTTCAACCAAACATGCTAGAATTGCTCAAATTGCGCAAATAAGCCTACTGTAAGAATTTTACAAACGTCTGACAAAACTGAAAAATGTAAATTTCCAATTTCAACCAAACATGCTAGAAATGCTCAAATTGCGAAAATAAGCCTACTGTAAGAATTTTACAACCGTATGACAAAAGTGAAAAATGTAAATCTCCAATTAAAAACCAAACATGCTAGAAATGCTCCAATTGAGCTAATTAGCTTATTGTGAGAATATTACAAACGTCTGACAAAACTGAAAAAAATGTAAATTTTCAATTTCAACCAAACATGCTAGAAATGCTCCAATTGAGCTAATTAGCTTATTGTGAGAATATTACAAACGTCTGACAAAATTGAAAAATGTAAATTTCCAATTTCAACCAAACATGCTAGAAATGCTCCAATTGAGCTAATTAGCTTATTGTGAGAATATTACAAACGTCTGACAAAACTGAAAAATGTAATTTTCCAATTTCAACCAAACATGCTAGAAATGCTCCAATTGAGCTAATTAGCTTATTGTGAGAATATTACAAACGTCTGACAAAATTGAAAAATGTAAATTTCCAATTTCAACCAAACATGCTAGAATTGCTCAAATTGCGCAAATAAGCCTACTGTAAGAATTTTACAAACGTCTGACAAAACTGAAAAATGTAAATTTCCAATTTCAACCAAACATGCTAGAAATGCTCAAATTGCGCAAATAAGCCTACTGTAAGAATTTTAACACCGTCTGACAAAAGTGAAAAATGTAAATTTCCAATTAAAAACCAAACATGCTAGAAATGCTCCAATTGAGCTAATTAGCTTATTGTGAGAATATTACAAACGTCTGACAAAACTGAAAAAAATGTAAATTTTCAATTTCAACCAAACATGCTAGAAATGCTCCAATTGAACTAATTAGCTGATTGTAAGAATTTTACAAACGTCTGACAAAACTGAAAAATGTAAATTTCCAATTTCAACCAAACATGCTAGATATGCTCAAATTGCGCAAATAAGCCTACTGTAAGAATTTTACAAACGTCTGACAAAAGTGAAAAATGTGAAATTCCAATTTCAACCAAACATGCTAGAAATGCTCCAAGTGAGCTAATTAGCTTATTGTGAGAATATTACAAACGTCTGACAAAACTGAAAAATGTAATTTTCCAATTTCAACCAAACATGCTAGAAATGCTCTAATTGAGCTAATTAGCTTATTGTGAGAATATTACAAACGTTTGACAAAACTGGAAAATGTAAATTTCCAATTTCAACCAAACATGCTAGAAATGCTCCAATTGACCTAATTAGCTTATTGTGAGAATATTACAAACGTCTGACAAAAGTGAAAAATGTAAATTTCCAATTTCAACCAAACATGCTAGAAATGCTCCAAGTGAGCTAATTAGCTTATTGTGAGAATATTACAAACGTCTGACAAAACTGAAAAATGTAAATTTCCAATTTCAACCAAACATGCTAGAAATGCTCCATTTGAGCTAATTAACTTATTGTGAGAATATTACAAACGTCTGACAAAACTGAAAAATGTAAATTTCCAATTTCAACCAAACATGCTAGAAATGCTCCAATTGAGCTAATTAGCTTATTGTGAGAATATTACAAACGTCTGACAAACATGATACATGTAAATTTCCAATTTCAACCAAACATGCTAGAAATGCTCTAATTGAGCTAATTAGCTTATTGTGAGAATATTACAAACGTCTGACAAAACTGAAAAATGTAAATTTCCAATTTCAACCAAACATGCTAGAAATGCTCTAATTGAGCTAATTAGCTTATTTTGAGAATATTGCAAACGTCTGACAAAACTGAAAATTGTAAATTTCCAATTTCAACCAAACATGCTAGAAATGCTCCAATTGAGCTAATTAGCTTATTGTGAGAATATTGCAATTGTCTGACAAAAGTGAAAAATGTAAATTTCCAATTTCAACCAAACATGCTAGAAATGCTCCAATTGAGCTAATTAGCTTATTGTGAGAATATTACAAACGTCTGACAAAAGTGAAAAATGTAAATTTCCATTTTTAACCAAACATGCTAGAAATGCTCCAATTGAGCTAATTAGCTTATCATGAGAATATTACAAACGTCTGACAACACTGAAAAATGTAAATTTCCAATTTCAACCAAACATGCTAGAAATGCTCCAATTGAGCTAATTAGCTTATTGTGAGAATATTACAAACGTCTGACAAAAGTGAAACATGTAAATTTCCAATTTCAACCAAACATGCTAGAAATGCTCCAATTGAGCTAATTAGCTTATTGTGAGAATATTACAAACGTCTGACAAAACTGAAAAATGTAAATTTTCAATTTCAACCAAACATGCTAGAAATGCTCCAATTGAGCTAATTAGCTTATTGTGAGAATATTACAAACGTCTGATAAACATGATAAATGTGAATTTCCAATTTCAACCAAACATGCTAGAAATGCTCTAATTGAGCTAATTAGCTTATTGTGAGAATATTACAAACGTCTGACAAAACTGAAAAATGTAAAATTCCAAATTCAACCAAACATGCTAGAAATGCTCCAATTGAGCTAATTAGCTTATTGTGAGAATATTACAAACGTCTGACAACACTGAAAAATGTAAATTTCCAATTTCAACCAAACATGCTAGAAATGCTCCAATTGAGCTAATTAGCTTATTGTGAGAAAATTGCAATTGTCTGACAAAAGTGAAAAATGTAAATTTCCAATTTCAACCAAACATGCTAGAAATGCTCCAATTGAGCTAATTAGCTTATTGTGAGAATATTACAAACGTCTGACAAAACTGAAAAACGTAAATTTCCAATTTCAACCAAACATGCTGGAAATGCTCCAATTGAGCTAATTAGCTTATTGTGAGAATATTACAAACGTCTGACAAAACTGAAAAATGTAAATTTCCAATTTCAACCAAACATGCTAGAAATGCTCCAATTGAGCTAATTAGTTTATTGTGAGAATATTACAAACGTCTGACAAAACTGAAATATGTAATTTTCAAATTTCAACCAAACATGCTGGAAATGCTCCAATTGAGCTAATTAGCTTATTGTGAGAATATTGCAAACGTCTGATAAACATGATAAATGTGAATTTCCAATTTCAACCAAACATGCTAGAAATTCTCTAATTGAGCTAATTAGCTTATTGTGAGAATATTACAAACGTCTGACAAAAGTGAAAAATGTAAATTTCCAATTTCAACCAAACATGCTAGAAATGCTCCAATTGAGCTAATTAGCTTATTGTGAGAATATTACAAACGTCTGACAAAAGTGAAAAATGTAAATTTCCAATTTCAACCAAACATGCTAGAAATGCTCCAATTGAGCTAATTAGCTTATTGGAGAATATTACAAACATCTGACAAAAGTGAAAAATGTAAATTTCCAATTTCAACCAAACATGCTAGAAATGCTCCAATTGAGCTAATTAGCTTATTGTGAGAATATTACAAACGTCTGACAAAACTGAAAAATGTAAATTTCCAATTTCAACCAAACATGCTAGAAATGCTCCAATTGAACTAATTAGCTTATTGTGAGAATATTGCAATTGTCTGACAAAAGTGAAAAATGTAAATTTCCAATTTCAACCAAACATGCTAGAAATGCTCCAATTGAGCTAATTAGCTTATTGTGAGAATATTACAAACGTCTGACAAAACTGAAAAATGTAATTTTCCAATTTCAACCAAACATGCTAGAAATGCTCCAATTGAGCTAATTAGCTTATTGTGAGAATATTACAAACGTCTGACAAAATTGAAAAATGTAAATTTCCAATTTCAACCAAACATGCTAGAATTGCTCAAATTGCGCAAATAAGCCTACTGTAAGAATTTTACAAACGTCTGACAAAACTGAAAAATGTAAATTTCCAATTTCAACCAAACATGCTAGAAATGCTCAAATTGCGAAAATAAGCCTACTGTAAGAATTTTACAACCGTATGACAAAAGTGAAAAATGTAAATCTCCAATTAAAAACCAAACATGCTAGAAATGCTCCAATTGAGCTAATTAGCTTATTGTGAGAATATTACAAACGTCTGACAAAACTGAAAAAAATGTAAATTTTCAATTTCAACCAAACATGCTAGAAATGCTCCAATTGAGCTAATTAGCTTATTGTGAGAATATTACAAACGTCTGACAAAATTGAAAAATGTAAATTTCCAATTTCAACCAAACATGCTAGAAATGCTCCAATTGAGCTAATTAGTTTATTGGAGAATATTACAAACGTCTGACAAAAGTGAAAAATGTAAATTTCCAATTTCAACCAAACATGCTAGAAATGCTCCAATTGAGCTAATTAGCTTATTGTGAGAATATTACAAACGTCTGACAAAACTGAAAAATGTAAATTTCCAATTTCAACCAAACATGCTAGAAATGCTCCAATTGAACTAATTAGCTTATTGTGAGAATATTGCAATTGTCTGACAAAAGTGAAAAATGTAAATTTCCAATTTCAACCAAACATGCTAGAAATGCTCCAATTGAGCTAATTAGCTTATTGTGAGAATATTACAAACGTCTGACAAAACTGAAAAATGTAATTTTCCAATTTCAACCAAACATGCTAGAAATGCTCCAATTGAGCTAATTAGCTTATTGTGAGAATATTACAAACGTCTGACAAAATTGAAAAATGTAAATTTCCAATTTCAACCAAACATGCTAGAAATGCTCCAATTGAGCTAATTAGCTTATTGTGAGAATATTACAAACGTCTGACAAAACTGAAAAATGTAAATTTCCAATTTCAACCAAACATGCTAGAAATGCTCCAATTGAACTAATTAGCTTATTGTGAGAATATTGCAATTGTCTGACAAAAGTGAAAAATGTAAATTTCCAATTTCAACCAAACATGCTAGAAATGCTCCAATTGAGCTAATTAGCTTATTGTGAGAATATTACAAACGTCTGACAAAACTGAAAAATGTAATTTTCCAATTTCAACCAAACATGCTAGAAATGCTCCAATTGAGCTAATTAGCTTATTGTGAGAATATTACAAACGTCTGACAAAATTGAAAAATGTAAATTTCCAATTTCAACCAAACATGCTAGAATTGCTCAAATTGCGCAAATAAGCCTACTGTAAGAATTTTACAAACGTCTGACAAAACTGAAAAATGTAAATTTCCAATTTCAACCAAACATGCTAGAAATGCTCAAATTGCGAAAATAAGCCTACTGTAAGAATTTTACAACCGTATGACAAAAGTGAAAAATGTAAATCTCCAATTAAAAACCAAACATGCTAGAAATGCTCCAATTGAGCTAATTAGCTTATTGTGAGAATATTACAAACGTCTGACAAAACTGAAAAAAATGTAAATTTTCAATTTCAACCAAACATGCTAGAAATGCTCCAATTGAGCTAATTAGCTTATTGTGAGAATATTACAAACGTCTGACAAAATTGAAAAATGTAAATTTCCAATTTCAACCAAACATGCTAGAAATGCTCCAATTGAGCTAATTAGCTTATTGTGAGAATATTACAAACGTCTGACAAAACTGAAAAATGTAATTTTCCAATTTCAACCAAACATGCTAGAAATGCTCCAATTGAGCTAATTAGCTTATTGTGAGAATATTACAAACGTCTGACAAAATTGAAAAATGTAAATTTCCAATTTCAACCAAACATGCTAGAATTGCTCAAATTGCGCAAATAAGCCTACTGTAAGAATTTTACAAACGTCTGACAAAACTGAAAAATGTAAATTTCCAATTTCAACCAAACATGCTAGAAATGCTCAAATTGCGCAAATAAGCCTACTGTAAGAATTTTAACACCGTCTGACAAAAGTGAAAAATGTAAATTTCCAATTAAAAACCAAACATGCTAGAAATGCTCCAATTGAGCTAATTAGCTTATTGTGAGAATATTACAAACGTCTGACAAAACTGAAAAAAATGTAAATTTTCAATTTCAACCAAACATGCTAGAAATGCTCCAATTGAACTAATTAGCTGATTGTAAGAATTTTACAAACGTCTGACAAAACTGAAAAATGTAAATTTCCAATTTCAACCAAACATGCTAGATATGCTCAAATTGCGCAAATAAGCCTACTGTAAGAATTTTACAAACGTCTGACAAAAGTGAAAAATGTGAAATTCCAATTTCAACCAAACATGCTAGAAATGCTCCAAGTGAGCTAATTAGCTTATTGTGAGAATATTACAAACGTCTGACAAAACTGAAAAATGTAATTTTCCAATTTCAACCAAACATGCTAGAAATGCTCTAATTGAGCTAATTAGCTTATTGTGAGAATATTACAAACGTCTGACAAAACTGGAAAATGTAAATTTCCAATTTCAACCAAACATGCTAGAAATGCTCCAATTGACCTAATTAGCTTATTGTGAGAATATTACAAACGTCTGACAAAAGTGAAAAATGTAAATTTCCAATTTCAACCAAACATGCTAGAAATGCTCCAAGTGAGCTAATTAGCTTATTGTGAGAATATTACAAACGTCTGACAAAACTGAAAAATGTAAATTTCCAATTTCAACCAAACATGCTAGAAATGCTCCATTTGAGCTAATTAACTTATTGTGAGAATATTACAAACGTCTGACAAAACTGAAAAATGTAAATTTCCAATTTCAACCAAACATGCTAGAAATGCTCCAATTGAGCTAATTAGCTTATTGTGAGAATATTACAAACGTCTGACAAACATGATACATGTAAATTTCCAATTTCAACCAAACATGCTAGAAATGCTCTAATTGAGCTAATTAGCTTATTGTGAGAATATTACAAACGTCTGACAAAACTGAAAAATGTAAATTTCCAATTTCAACCAAACATGCTAGAAATGCTCTAATTGAGCTAATTAGCTTATTTTGAGAATATTGCAAACGTCTGACAAAACTGAAAATTGTAAATTTCCAATTTCAACCAAACATGCTAGAAATGCTCCAATTGAGCTAATTAGCTTATTGTGAGAATATTGCAATTGTCTGACAAAAGTGAAAAATGTAAATTTCCAATTTCAACCAAACATGCTAGAAATGCTCCAATTGAGCTAATTAGCTTATTGTGAGAATATTACAAACGTCTGACAAAAGTGAAAAATGTAAATTTCCATTTTTAACCAAACATGCTAGAAATGCTCCAATTGAGCTAATTAGCTTATCATGAGAATATTACAAACGTCTGACAACACTGAAAAATGTAAATTTCCAATTTCAACCAAACATGCTAGAAATGCTCCAATTGAGCTAATTAGCTTATTGTGAGAATATTACAAACGTCTGACAAAAGTGAAACATGTAAATTTCCAATTTCAACCAAACATGCTAGAAATGCTCCAATTGAGCTAATTAGCTTATTGTGAGAATATTACAAACGTCTGACAAAACTGAAAAATGTAAATTTTCAATTTCAACCAAACATGCTAGAAATGCTCCAATTGAGCTAATTAGCTTATTGTGAGAATATTACAAACGTCTGATAAACATGATAAATGTGAATTTCCAATTTCAACCAAACATGCTAGAAATGCTCTAATTGAGCTAATTAGCTTATTGTGAGAATATTACAAACGTCTGACAAAACTGAAAAATGTAAAATTCCAAATTCAACCAAACATGCTAGAAATGCTCCAATTGAGCTAATTAGCTTATTGTGAGAATATTACAAACGTCTGACAACACTGAAAAATGTAAATTTCCAATTTCAACCAAACATGCTAGAAATGCTCCAATTGAGCTAATTAACTTATTGTGAGAAAATTGCAATTGTCTGACAAAAGTGAAAAATGTAAATTTCCAATTTCAACCAAACATGCTAGAAATGCTCCAATTGAGCTAATTAGCTTATTGTGAGAATATTACAAACGTCTGACAAAACTGAAAAACGTAAATTTCCAATTTCAACCAAACATGCTGGAAATGCTCCAATTGAGCTAATTAGCTTATTGTGAGAATATTACAAACGTCTGACAAAACTGAAAAATGTAAATTTCCAATTTCAACCAAACATGCTAGAAATGCTCCAATTGAGCTAATTAGTTTATTGTGAGAATATTACAAACGTCTGACAAAACTGAAATATGTAATTTTCAAATTTCAACCAAACATGCTGGAAATGCTCCAATTGAGCTAATTAGCTTATTGTGAGAATATTGCAAACGTCTGATAAACATGATAAATGTGAATTTCCAATTTCACCCAAACATGCTAGAAATTCTCTAATTGAGCTAATTAGCTTATTGTGAGAATATTACAAACGTCTGACAAAAGTGAAAAATGTAAATTTCCAATTTCAACCAAACATGCTAGAAATGCTCCAATTGAGCTAATTAGCTTATTGTGAGAATATTACAAACGTCTGACAAAAGTGAAAAATGTAAATTTCCAATTTCAACCAAACATGCTAGAAATGCTCCAATTGAGCTAATTAGCTTATTGGAGAATATTACAAACATCTGACAAAAGTGAAAAATGTAAATTTCCAATTTCAACCAAACATGCTAGAAATGCTCCAATTGAGCTAATTAGCTTATTGTGAGAATATTACAAACGTCTGACAAAACTGAAAAATGTAAATTTCCAATTTCAACCAAACATGCTAGAAATGCTCCAATTGAACTAATTAGCTTATTGTGAGAATATTGCAATTGTCTGACAAAAGTGAAAAATGTAAATTTCCAATTTCAACCAAACATGCTAGAAATGCTCCAATTGAGCTAATTAGCTTATTGTGAGAATATTACAAACGTCTGACAAAACTGAAAAATGTAATTTTCCAATTTCAACCAAACATGCTAGAAATGCTCCAATTGAGCTAATTAGCTTATTGTGAGAATATTACAAACGTCTGACAAAATTGAAAAATGTAAATTTCCAATTTCAACCAAACATGCTAGAATTGCTCAAATTGCGCAAATAAGCCTACTGTAAGAATTTTACAAACGTCTGACAAAACTGAAAAATGTAAATTTCCAATTTCAACCAAACATGCTAGAAATGCTCAAATTGCGAAAATAAGCCTACTGTAAGAATTTTACAACCGTATGACAAAAGTGAAAAATGTAAATCTCCAATTAAAAACCAAACATGCTAGAAATGCTCCAATTGAGCTAATTAGCTTATTGTGAGAATATTACAAACGTCTGACAAAACTGAAAAAAATGTAAATTTTCAATTTCAACCAAACATGCTAGAAATGCTCCAATTGAGCTAATTAGCTTATTGTGAGAATATTACAAACGTCTGACAAAATTGAAAAATGTAAATTTCCAATTTCAACCAAACATGCTAGAAATGCTCCAATTGAGCTAATTAGTTTATTGGAGAATATTACAAACGTCTGACAAAAGTGAAAAATGTAAATTTCCAATTTCAACCAAACATGCTAGAAATGCTCCAATTGAGCTAATTAGCTTATTGTGAGAATATTACAAACGTCTGACAAAACTGAAAAATGTAAATTTCCAATTTCAACCAAACATGCTAGAAATGCTCCAATTGAACTAATTAGCTTATTGTGAGAATATTGCAATTGTCTGACAAAAGTGAAAAATGTAAATTTCCAATTTCAACCAAACATGCTAGAAATGCTCCAATTGAGCTAATTAGCTTATTGTGAGAATATTACAAACGTCTGACAAAACTGAAAAATGTAATTTTCCAATTTCAACCAAACATGCTAGAAATGCTCCAATTGAGCTAATTAGCTTATTGTGAGAATATTACAAACGTCTGACAAAATTGAAAAATGTAAATTTCCAATTTCAACCAAACATGCTAGAATTGCTCAAATTGCGCAAATAAGCCTACTGTAAGAATTTTACAAACGTCTGACAAAACTGAAAAATGTAAATTTCCAATTTCAACCAAACATGCTAGAAATGCTCAAATTGCGCAAATAAGCCTACTGTAAGAATTTTACAACCGTCTGACAAAAGTGAAAAATGTAAATTTCCAATTAAAAACCAAACATGCTAGAAATGCTCCAATTGAGCTAATTAGCTTATTGTGAGAATATTACAAACGTCTGACAAAACTGAAAAAAATGTAAATTTTCAATTTCAACCAAACATGCTAGAAATGCTCCAATTGAGCTAATTAGCTTATTGTAAGAATTATACAAACGTCTGACAAAACTGAAAAATGTAAATTTCCAACTTCAACCAAACATGCTAGAAATGCTCAAATTGCGCAAATAAGCCTACTGTAAGAATTTTACAAACGTCTGACAAAAGTGAAAAATGTGAAATTCCAATTTCAACCAAACATGCTAGAAATGCTCCAAGTGAGCTAATTAGCTTATTGTGAGAATATTACAAACGTCTGACCAAACTGAAAAATGTAATTTTCCAATTTCAACCAAACATGCTAGAAATGCTCTAATTGAGCTAATTAGCTTATTGTGAGAATATTACAAACGTCTGACAAAACTGAAAAATGTAAATTTCCAATTTCAACCAAACATGCTAGAAATGCTCCAATTGAGCTAATTAGCTTATTGTGAGAATATTACAAACGTCTGACAAAAGTGAAAAATGTTAATTTCCAATTTCAACCAAACATGCTAGAAATGCTCCAAGTGAGCTAATTAGCTTATTGTGAGAATATTACAAACGTCTGACAAAACTGAAAAATGTAAATTTCCAATTTCAACCAAACATGCTAGAAATGCTCCAAGTGAGCTAATTAGCTTATTGTGAGAATATTACAAACGTCTGACAAAAGTGAAAAATGAAAATTTCCAATTAAAAACCAAACATGCTAGAAATGCTCCAATTGAGCTAATTAGCTTATTGTGAGAATATTACAAACGTCTGACAAAACTGAAAAAAATGTAAATTTCCAATTTCAACCAAACATGCTAGAAATGCTCCAATTGAGCTAATTAGCTTATTGTAAGAATTTTACAAACGTCTGACAAAACTGAAAAATGTAAATTTCCAATTTCAACCAAACATGCTAGAAATGCTCAAATTGCGCAAATAAGCCTACTGTAAGAATTTTACAAACGTCTGACAAAAGTGAAAAATGTGAAATTCCAATTTCAACCAAACATGCTAGAAATGCTCCAAGTGAGCTAATTAGCTTATTGTGAGAATATTACAAGCGTCTGACAAAACTGAAAAATGTAATTTTCCAATTTCAACCAAACATGCTAGAAATGCTCCAATTGAGCTAATTAGCTTATTGTGAGAATATTACAAACGTCTGACAAAACTGAAAAATGTAAATTTCCAATTTCAACCAACATGCTAGAAATGCTCCAATTGAGCTAATTAGCTAATTGTGAGAATATTGCAATTGTTTGACAAAAGTGAAAAATGTAAATTTCCAATTTCAACCAAACATGCTAGAAATGCTCCAATTGAGCTAATTAGCTTATTGTGAGAATATTACAAACGTCTGACAAAAGTGAAAAATGTAAATTTCCAATTTCAACCAAACATGCTAGAAATGCTCCAATTGAGCTAATTAGCTTATTGTGAGAATATTGTAATTGTCTGACAAAACTGAAAGATGTAAATTTCCAATTTCAACCAAACATGCTAGAAATGCTCCAATTGAGCTAATTAGCTTATTGTGAGAATATTACAAACGTCTGACAACACTGAAAAATGTAAATTTCCAATTTCAACCAAACATGCTAGAAATGCTCCAATTGAGCTAATTAGCTTATTGTGAGAATATTGTAATTGTCTGACAAAACTGAAAGATGTAAATTTCCAATTTCAACCAAACATTCTAGAAATGCTCCAATTGAGCTAATTAGCTTATTGAGAGAATATTGCAATTGTCTGACAAAAGTGAAAAATGTGAATTTCCAATTTCGACCAAACATGCTAGAAATGCTCCAATTGAGCTAATTAGCTTATTGCGAGAGTATTACAAACTTCTGACAAACATGATAAATGTAAATTTCCAATTTCAACCAAACATGCTAGAAATGCTCCAATTGAGCTAATTAGCTTATTGCGAGAGTATTACAAACTTCTGACAAACATGATAAATATAAATTTCCAATTTCAACCAAACATGCTAGAAATGCTCTAATTGAGCTAATTAGCTTATTGTGAGAATATTACAAACGTCTGACAAAACTGAAAAATGTAAATTTCCAATTTCAACCAAACATGCTAGAAATGCTCCAATTGAGCTAATTAGCTAATTGTGAGAATATTGCAATTGTTTGACAAAAGTGAAAAATGTAAATTTCCAATTTCAACCAAACATGCTAGAAATGCTCCAATTGAGCTAATTAGCTTATTGTGAGAATATTACAAACGTCTGACAACACTGAAAAATGTAAATTTCCAATTTCAACCAAACATGCTAGAAATGCTCCAATTGAGCTAATTAGCTTATTGTGAGAATATTGTAATTGTCTGACAAAACTGAAAAATGTAAATTTCCAATTTCAACCAAACATGCTAGAAATGCTCCAATTGAGCTAATTAGCTTATTGTGAAAATATTACAAACGTCTGACAAACATGATAAATGTAAATTTCCAATTTCAACCAAACATGCTAGAAATGCTCCAATTGAACTAATAAGCTTATTGTGAGAATATTACAAACGTCTGACAAAACTGAAAAATGTAAATTTCCAATTTCAACCAAACATGCTAGAAATGCTCCAATTGAGCTAATTAGCTTATTGTGAGAATATTACAAACGTCTGACAACACTGAAAAATTCAAATTTCCAATTTCAACCAAACATGCTAGAAATGCTCCAATTAAGCTAATTAGCTTAATGTGAGAATATTGCAATTGTCTGACAAAAGTGAAAAATGTAAATTTCCAATTTCAACCAAACATGCTAGAAATGCTCCAATTGAGCTAATTAGCTTATTGTGAGAATATTACAAACGTCTGACAAAAGTGAAAAATGTAAATTTCCAATTTCAACCAAACATGCTAGAAATGCTCCAATTGAGCTAATTAGCTTATTGTGAGAATATTACAAACGTCTGACAAACATGATAAATATAAATTTCCAATTTCAACCAAACATGCTAGAAATGCTCCAATTGAGCTAATTAGCTTATTGTGAGAATATTGTAATTGTCTGACAAAACTGAAAGATGTAAATTTCCAATTTCAACCAAACATTCTAGAAATGCTCCAATTGAGCTAATTAGCTTATTGAGAGAATATTGCAATTGTCTGACAAAAGTGAAAAATGTGAATTTCCAATTTCGACCAAACATGCTAGAAATGCTCCAATTGAGCTAATTAGCTTATTGCGAGAGTATTACAAACTTCTGACAAACATGATAAATGTAAATTTCCAATTTCAACCAAACATGCTAGAAATGCTCCAATTGAGCTAATTAGCTTATTGCGAGAGTATTACAAACTTCTGACAAACATGATAAATATAAATTTCCAATTTCAACCAAACATGCTAGAAATGCTCTAATTGAGCTAATTAGCTTATTGTGAGAATATTACAAACGTCTGACAAAACTGAAAAATGTAAATTTCCAATTTCAACCAAACATGCTAGAAATGCTCCAATTGAGCTAATTAGCTAATTGTGAGAATATTGCAATTGTTTGACAAAAGTGAAAAATGTAAATTTCCAATTTCAACCAAACATGCTAGAAATGCTCCAATTGAGCTAATTAGCTTATTGTGAGAATATTACAAACGTCTGACAACACTGAAAAATGTAAATTTCCAATTTCAACCAAACATGCTAGAAATGCTCCAATTGAGCTAATTAGCTTATTGTGAGAATATTGTAATTGTCTGACAAAACTGAAAAATGTAAATTTCCAATTTCAACCAAACATGCTAGAAATGCTCCAATTGAGCTAATTAGCTTATTGTGAAAATATTACAAACGTCTGACAAACATGATAAATGTAAATTTCCAATTTCAACCAAACATGCTAGAAATGCTCCAATTGAGCTAATTAGCTTATTGTGAGAATATTACAAACGTCTGACAAAACTGAAAAATGTAAATTTCCAATTTCAACCAAACATGCTAGAAATGCTCCAATTGAGCTAATTAGCTTATTGTGAGAATATTACAAACGTCTGACAACACTGAAAAATTCAAATTTCCAATTTCAACCAAACATGCTAGAAATGCTCCAATTGAGCTAATTAGCTTATTGTGAGAATATTGCAATTGTCTGACAAAAGTGAAAAATGTAAATTTCCAATTTCAACCAAACATGCTAGAAATGCTCCAATTGAGCTAATTAGCTTATTGTGAGAATATTACAAACGTCTGACAAAAGTGAAAAATGTAAATTTCCAATTTCAACCAAACATGCTAGAAATGCTCCAATTGAGCTAATTAGCTAATTGTGAGAATATTGCAATTGTTTGACAAAAGTGAAAAATGTAAATTTCCAATTTCAACCAAACATGCTAGAAATGCTCCAATTGAGCTAATTAGCTTATTGTGAGAATATTACAAACGTCTGACAACACTGAAAAATGTAAATTTCCAATTTCAACCAAACATGCTAGAAATGCTCCAATTGAGCTAATTAGCTTATTGTGAGAATATTGTAATTGTCTGACAAAACTGAAAAATGTAAATTTCCAATTTCAACCAAACATGCTAGAAATGCTCCAATTGAGCTAATTAGCTTATTGTGAAAATATTACAAACGTCTGACAAACATGATAAATGTAAATTTCCAATTTCAACCAAACATGCTAGAAATGCTCCAATTGAGCTAATTAGCTTATTGTGAGAATATTACAAACGTCTGACAAAACTGAAAAATGTAAATTTCCAATTTCAACCAAACATGCTAGAAATGCTCCAATTGAGCTAATTAGCTTATTGTGAGAATATTACAAACTTCTGACAAACATGATAAATATAAATTTCCAATTTCAACCAAACATGCTAGAAATGCTCTAATTGAGCTAATTAGCTTATTGTGAGAATATTACAAACGTCTGACAAAACTGAAAAATGTAAATTTCCAATTTCAACCAAACATGCTAGAAATGCTCCAATTGAGCTAATTAGCTAATTGTGAGAATATTGCAATTGTTTGACAAAAGTGAAAAATGTAAATTTCCAATTTCAACCAAACATGCTAGAAATGCTCCAATTGAGCTAATTAGCTTATTGTGAGAATATTACAAACGTCTGACAACACTGAAAAATGTAAATTTCCAATTTCAACCAAACATGCTAGAAATGCTCCAATTGAGCTAATTAGCTTATTGTGAGAATATTGTAATTGTCTGACAAAACTGAAAAATGTAAATTTCCAATTTCAACCAAACATGCTAGAAATGCTCCAATTGAGCTAATTAGCTTATTGTGAAAATATTACAAACGTCTGACAAACATGATAAATGTAAATTTCCAATTTCAACCAAACATGCTAGAAATGCTCCAATTGAGCTAATTAGCTTATTGTGAGAATATTACAAACGTCTGACAAAACTGAAAAATGTAAATTTCCAATTTCAACCAAACATGCTAGAAATGCTCCAATTGAGCTAATTAGCTTATTGTGAGAATATTACAAACGTCTGACAACACTGAAAAATTCAAATTTCCAATTTCAACCAAACATGCTAGAAATGCTCCAATTGAGCTAATTAGCTTATTGTGAGAATATTGCAATTGTCTGACAAAAGTGAAAAATGTAAATTTCCAATTTCAACCAAACATGCTAGAAATGCTCCAATTGAGCTAATTAGCTTATTGTGAGAATATTACAAACGTCTGACAAAAGTGAAAAATGTAAATTTCCAATTTCAACCAAACATGCTAGAAATGCTCCAATTGAGCTAATTAGCTTATTGTGAGAATATTACAAACGTCTGACAAACATGATAAATATAAATTTCCAATTTCAACCAAACATGCTAGAAATGCTCCAATTGAGCTAATTAGCTTATTGTGAGAATATTGTAATTGTCTGACAAAACTGAAAGATGTAAATTTCCAATTTCAACCAAACATTCTAGAAATGCTCCAATTGAGCTAATTAGCTTATTGAGAGAATATTGCAATTGTCTGACAAAAGTGAAAAATGTGAATTTCCAATTTCGACCAAACATGCTAGAAATGCTCCAATTGAGCTAATTAGCTTATTGCGAGAGTATTACAAACTTCTGACAAACATGATAAATGTAAATTTCCAATTTCAACCAAACATGCTAGAAATGCTCCAATTGAGCTAATTAGCTTATTGCGAGAGTATTACAAACTTCTGACAAACATGATAAATATAAATTTCCAATTTCAACCAAACATGCTAGAAATGCTCTAATTGAGCTAATTAGCTTATTGTGAGAATATTACAAACGTCTGACAAAACTGAAAAATGTAAATTTCCAATTTCAACCAAACATGCTAGAAATGCTCCAATTGAGCTAATTAGCTAATTGTGAGAATATTGCAATTGTTTGACAAAAGTGAAAAATGTAAATTTCCAATTTCAACCAAACATGCTAGAAATGCTCCAATTGAGCTAATTAGCTTATTGTGAGAATATTACAAACGTCTGACAACACTGAAAAATGTAAATTTCCAATTTCAACCAAACATGCTAGAAATGCTCCAATTGAGCTAATTAGCTTATTGTGAGAATATTGTAATTGTCTGACAAAACTGAAAAATGTAAATTTCCAATTTCAACCAAACATGCTAGAAATGCTCCAATTGAGCTAATTAGCTTATTGTGAAAATATTACAAACGTCTGACAAACATGATAAATGTAAATTTCCAATTTCAACCAAACATGCTAGAAATGCTCCAATTGAGCTAATTAGCTTATTGTGAGAATATTACAAACGTCTGACAAAACTGAAAAATGTAAATTTCCAATTTCAACCAAACATGCTAGAAATGCTCCAATTGAGCTAATTAGCTTATTGTGAGAATATTACAAACGTCTGACAACACTGAAAAATTCAAATTTCCAATTTCAACCAAACATGCTAGAAATGCTCCAATTGAGCTAATTAGCTTATTGTGAGAATATTGCAATTGTCTGACAAAAGTGAAAAATGTAAATTTCCAATTTCAACCAAACATGCTAGAAATGCTCCAATTGAGCTAATTAGCTTATTGTGAGAATATTACAAACGTCTGACAAAAGTGAAAAATGTAAATTTCCAATTTCAACCAAACATGCTAGAAATGCTCCAATTGAGCTAATTAGCTTATTGTGAGAATATTACAAACGTCTGACAAACATGATAAATATAAATTTCCAATTTCAACCAAACATGCTAGAAATGCTCCAATTGAGCTAATTAGCTTATTGTGAGAATATTACAAACGTCTGACAAAACTGAAAAATGTAAATTTCCAATTTCAACCAAACATGCTAGAAATGCTCAAATTGCGCAAATAAGCCTACTGTAGGAATTTTACAAACGTCTGACAAAACTGAAAAATGTAAATTTCCAATTTCAACCAAACATGCTAGAAATGCTCCAATTGAGCTAATTAGCTTATTGTGAGAATATTACAAACGTCTGACAAAACTGAAAAATGTAAATTTCCAATTTCAACCAAACATGCTAGAAATGCTCCAATTGAGCTAATTAGCTTATTGTGAGAATATTGCAATTGTCTGACAAAAGTGAAAAATGTAAATTTCCAATTTCAACCAAACATGCTAGAAATGCTCCAATTGAGCTAATTAGCTTATTGTGAGAATATTAAAAACGTCTGACAAAACTGAAAAATGTAATTTTCCAATTTCAACCAAACATGCTAGAAATGCTCCAATTGAGCTAATTAGCTTATTGTGAGAATATTACAAACGTCTCACAAAACTGAAAAATGTAAAGTTCCAATTTCAACCAAACATGCTAGAAATGCTCCAATTGAGCTAATTAGCTTATTGTGAGAATATTGCAATTGTCTGACAAAAGTGAAAAATGTAAATTTCCAATTTCAACCAAACATGCTAGAAATGCTCCAATTGAGCTAATTAGCTTATTGTGAGAGTATTACAAACGTCTGACAAAAGTGAAAAATGTAAATTTCCAATTTCAACCAAACATGCTAGAAATGCTCCAATTGAGCTAATTAGCTAATTGTGAGAATATTGCATATGTTTGACAAAAGTGAAAAATGTAAATTTCCAATTTCAACCAAACATGCTAGAAATGCTCCAATTGAGCTAATTAGCTTATTGTGAGAATATTGTAATTGTCTGACAAAACTGAAAAATGTAAATTTCCAATTTCAACCAAACATGCTAGAAATGCTCCAATTGAGCTAATTAGCTTATTGTGAAAATATTACAAACGTCTGACAAACATGATAAATGCAAATTTCCAATTTCAACCAAACATGCTAGAAATGCTCCAATTGAGCTAATTAGCTTATTGTGAAAATATTACAAACGTCTGACAAACATGATAAATGCAAATTTCCAATTTCAACCAAACATGCTAGAAATGCTCCAATTGAGCTAATTAGCTTATTGTGAGAATATTGTAATTGTCTGACAAAACTGAAAAATGTAAATTTCCAATTTCAACCAAACATGCTAGAAATGCTCCAATTGAGCTAATTAGCTTATTGTGAGAATATTACAAACGTCTGACAAAACTGAAAAATGTAAATTTCCAATTTCAACCAAACATGCTAGAAATGCTCCAATTGAGCTAATTAGCTAATTGTGAGAATATTGCAATTGTTTGACAAAAGTGAAAAATGTAAATTTCCAATTTCAACCAAACATGCTAGAAATGCTCCAATTGAGCTAATTAGCTTATTGTGAGAATATTACAAACGTCTGACAACACTGAAAAATGTAAATTTCCAATTTCAACCAAACATGCTAGAAATGCTCCAATTGAGCTAATTAGCTTATTGTGAGAATATTGTAATTGTCTGACAAAACTGAAAAATGTAAATTTCCAATTTCAACCAAACATGCTAGAAATGCTCCAATTGAGCTAATTAGCTTATTGTGAAAATATTACAAACGTCTGACAAACATGATAAATGTAAATTTCCAATTTCAACCAAACATGCTAGAAATGCTCCAATTGAGCTAATTAGCTTATTGTGAGAATATTACAAACGTCTGACAAAACTGAAAAATGTAAATTTCCAATTTCAACCAAACATGCTAGAAATGCTCCAATTGAGCTAATTAGCTTATTGTGAGAATATTACAAACGTCTGACAACACTGAAAAATTCAAATTTCCAATTTCAACCAAACATGCTAGAAATGCTCCAATTGAGCTAATTAGCTTATTGTGAGAATATTGCAATTGTCTGACAAAAGTGAAAAATGTAAATTTCCAATTTCAACCAAACATGCTAGAAATGCTCCAATTGAGCTAATTAGCTTATTGTGAGAATATTACAAACGTCTGACAAAAGTGAAAAATGTAAATTTCCAATTTCAACCAAACATGCTAGAAATGCTCCAATTGAGCTAATTAGCTTATTGTGAGAATATTACAAACGTCTGACAAACATGATAAATATAAATTTCCAATTTCAACCAAACATGCTAGAAATGCTCCAATTGAGCTAATTAGCTTATTGTGAGAATATTACAAACGTCTGACAAAACTGAAAAATGTAAATTTCCAATTTCAACCAAACATGCTAGAAATGCTCAAATTGCGCAAATAAGCCTACTGTAGGAATTTTACAAACGTCTGACAAAACTGAAAAATGTAAATTTCCAATTTCAACCAAACATGCTAGAAATGCTCCAATTGAGCTAATTAGCTTATTGTGAGAATATTACAAACGTCTGACAAAACTGAAAAATGTAAATTTCCAATTTCAACCAAACATGCTAGAAATGCTCCAATTGAGCTAATTAGCTTATTGTGAGAATATTGCAATTGTCTGACAAAAGTGAAAAATGTAAATTTCCAATTTCAACCAAACATGCTAGAAATGCTCCAATTGAGCTAATTAGCTTATTGTGAGAATATTAAAAACGTCTGACAAAACTGAAAAATGTAATTTTCCAATTTCAACCAAACATGCTAGAAATGCTCCAATTGAGCTAATTAGCTTATTGTGAGAATATTACAAACGTCTCACAAAACTGAAAAATGTAAAGTTCCAATTTCAACCAAACATGCTAGAAATGCTCCAATTGAGCTAATTAGCTTATTGTGAGAATATTGCAATTGTCTGACAAAAGTGAAAAATGTAAATTTCCAATTTCAACCAAACATGCTAGAAATGCTCCAATTGAGCTAATTAGCTTATTGTGAGAGTATTACAAACGTCTGACAAAAGTGAAAAATGTAAATTTCCAATTTCAACCAAACATGCTAGAAATGCTCCAATTGAGCTAATTAGCTAATTGTGAGAATATTGCATATGTTTGACAAAAGTGAAAAATGTAAATTTCCAATTTCAACCAAACATGCTAGAAATGCTCCAATTGAGCTAATTAGCTTATTGTGAGAATATTGTAATTGTCTGACAAAACTGAAAAATGTAAATTTCCAATTTCAACCAAACATGCTAGAAATGCTCCAATTGAGCTAATTAGCTTATTGTGAAAATATTACAAACGTCTGACAAACATGATAAATGCAAATTTCCAATTTCAACCAAACATGCTAGAAATGCTCCAATTGAGCTAATTAGCTTATTGTGAGAATATTACAAACGTCTGACAAAACTGAAAAATGTAAATTTCCAATTTCAACCAAACATGCTAGAAATGCTCCAATTGAGCTAATTAGCTTATTGTGAGAATATTACAAACGTCTGACAACACTGAAAAATTCAAATTTCCAATTTCAACCAAACATGCTAGAAATGCTCCAATTGAGCTAATTAGCTTATTGTGAGAATATTGCAATTGTCTGACAAAAGTGAAAAATGTAAATTTCCAATTTCAACCAAACATGCTAGAAATTCTCCAATTGAGCTAATTAGCTTATTGTGAGAATATTACAAACGTCTGACAAAAGTGAAAAATGTAAATTTCCAATTTCAACCAAACATGCTAGAAATGCTCCAATTGAGCTAATTAGCTTATTGTGAGAATATTACAAACGTCTGACAAACATGATAAATATAAATTTCCAATTTCAACCAAACATGCTAGAAATGCTCCAATTGAGCTAATTAGCTTATTGTGAGAATATTACAAACGTCTGACAAAACTGAAAAATGTAAATTTCCAATTTCAACCAAACATGCTAGAAATGCTCAAATTGCACAAATAAGCCTACTGTAGGAATTTTACAAACGTCTGACAAAACTGAAAAATGTAAATTTCCAATTTCAACCAAACATGCTAGAAATGCTCCAATTGAGCTAATTAGCTTATTGTGAGAATATTACAAACATCTGACAAAACTGAAAAATGTAAATTTCCAATTTCAACCAAACATGCTAGAAATGCTCCAATTGAGCTAATTAGCTTATTGTGAGAATATTAAAAACGTCTGACAAAACTGAAAAATGTAATTTTCCAATTTCAACCAAACATGCTAGAAATGCTCCAATTGAGCTAATTAGCTTATTGTGAGAATATTACAAACGTCTCACAAAACTGAAAAATGTAAAGTTCCAATTTCAACCAAACATGCTAGAAATGCTCCAATTGAGCTAATTAGCTTATTGTGAGAATATTGCAATTGTCTGACAAAAGTGAAAAATGTAAATTTCCAATTTCAACCAAACATGCTAGAAATGCTCCAATTGAGCTAATTAGCTTATTGTGAGAGTATTACAAACGTCTGACAAAAGTGAAAAATGTAAATTTCCAATTTCAACCAAACATGCTAGAAATGCTCCAATTGAGCTAATTAGCTTATTGTGAGAATATTACAAACGTCTGACAAAACTGAAAAATGTAAATTTCCAATTTCAACCAAACATGCTAGAAATGCTCCAATTGAGCTAATTAGCTTATTGTGAGAATATTACAAACGTGTGACAAAACTGAAAAATGTAAATTTCCAATTTCAACCAAACATGCTAGAAATGCTCCAATTGAGCTAATTAGCTTATTGTGAGAATATTGCAATTGTCTGACAAAAGTGAGAAATGTAAATTTCCAATTTCAACCAAACATGCTAGAATTGCTCCAATTGAGCTAATTAGCTTATTGTGAGAATATTAAAAACGTCTGACAAAACTGAAAAATGTAATTTTCCAATTTCAACCAAACATGCTAGAAATGCTCCAATTGAGCTAATTAGCTTATTGTGAGAATATTACAAACGTCTGATAAAACTGAAAAATGTAAATTTCCAATTTCAACCAAACATGCTAGAAATGCTCCAATTGAGCTAATTAGCTTATTGTGAGAATATTGCAATTGTCTGACAAAAGTGAAAAATGTAAATTTCCAATTTCAACCAAACATGCTAGAAATGCTCCAATTGAGCTAATTAGCTTATTGTGAGAATATTGCAATTGTCTGACAAAAGTGAAAAATGTAAATTTCCAATTTCAACCAAACATGCTAGAAATGCTCCAATTGAGCTAATTAGCTTATTGTGAGAATATTACAAACGTCTGACAAAACTGAAAAATGTAAATTTTCAATTTCAACCAAACATCCTAGAAATGCTCCAATTGAGCTAATTAGCTTATTGTGAGAATATTGCAATTGTCTGACAACACTGAAAAATGAAAAATTTCCAATTTCAACCAAACATGCTAGAAATGCTCCAATTGAGCTAATTAGCTTATTGTGAAAATATTACAAACGTCTGACAAACATGATAAATGTAAATTTCCAATTTCAACCAAACATGCTAGAAATGCTCCAATTGAGCTAATTAGCTTATTGTGAGAATATTACAAACGTCTGACAAACATGATAAATATAAATTTCCAATTTCAACCAAACATGCTAGAAATGCTCCAATTGAGCTAATTAGCTTATTGTGAGAATATTACAAACGTCTCACAAAACTGAAAAATGTAAAGTTCCAATTTCAACCAAACATGCTAGAAATGCTCCAATTGAGCTAATTAGCTTATTGTGAGAATATTGCAATTGTCTGACAAAAGTGAAAAATGTAAATTTCCAATTTCAACCAAACATGCTAGAAATGCTCCAATTGAGCTAATTAGCTTATTGTGAGAATATTACAAACGTCTGACAAAACTGAAAAATGTAAATTTCCAATTTCAACCAAACATGCTAGAAATGCTCCAATTGAGCTAATTAGCTTATTGTGAGAATATTGCAATTGTCTGACAAAAGTGAAAAATGTAAATTTCCAATTTCAACCAAACATGCTAGAAATGCTCCAATTGAGCTAATTAGCTTATTGTGAGAATATTAAAAACGTCTGACAAAACTGAAAAATGTAATTTTCCAATTTCAACCAAACATGCTAGAAATGCTCCAATTGAGCTAATTAGCTTATTGTGAGAATATTACAAACGTCTCACAAAACTGAAAAATGTAAAGTTCCAATTTCAACCAAACATGCTAGAAATGCTCCAATTGAGCTAATTAGCTTATTGTGAGAATATTGCAATTGTCTGACAAAAGTGAAAAATGTAATTTTCCAATTTCAACCAAACATGCTAGAAATGCTCCAATTGAGCTAATTAGCTTATTGTGAGAGTATTACAAACGTCTGACAAAAGTGAAAAATGTAAATTTCCAATTTCAACCAAACATGCTAGAAATGCTCCAATTGAGCTAATTAGCTAATTGTGAGAATATTGCAATTGTTTGACAAAAGTGAAAAATGTAAATTTCCAATTTCAACCAAACATGCTAGAAATGCTCCAATTGAGCTAATTAGCTTATTGTGAGAATATTACAAACGTCTGACAACACTGAAAAATGTAAATTTCCAATTTCAACCAAACATGCTAGAAATGCTCCAATTGAGCTAATTAGCTTATTGTGAGAATATTGTAATTGTCTGACAAAACTGAAAAATGTAAATTTCCAATTTCAACCAAACATGCTAGAAATGCTCCAATTGAGCTAATTAGCTTATTGTGAAAATATTACAAACGTCTGACAAACATGATAAATGTAAATTTCCAATTTCAACCAAACATGCTAGAAATGCTCCAATTGAGCTAATTAGCTTATTGTGAGAATATTACAAACGTCTGACAAAACTGAAAAATGTAAATTTCCAATTTCAACCAAACATGCTAGAAATGCTCCAATTGAGCTAATTAGCTTATTGTGAGAATATTACAAACGTCTGACAACACTGAAAAATTCAAATTTCCAATTTCAACCAAACATGCTAGAAATGCTCCAATTGAGCTAATTAGCTTATTGTGAGAATATTGCAATTGTCTGACAAAAGTGAAAAATGTAAATTTCCAATTTCAACCAAACATGCTAGAAATGCTCCAATTGAGCTAATTAGCTTATTGTGAGAATATTACAAACGTCTGACAAAAGTGAAAAATGTAAATTTCCAATTTCAACCAAACATGCTAGAAATGCTCCAATTGAGCTAATTAGCTTATTGTGAGAATATTACAAACGTCTGACAAACATGATAAATATAAATTTCCAATTTCAACCAAACATGTAGAAATGCTCCAATTGAGCTAATTAGCTTATTGTGAGAATATTACAAACGTCTGACAAAACTGAAAAATGTAAATTTCCAATTTCAACCAAACATGCTAGAAATGCTCAAATTGCGCAAATAAGCCTACTGTAGGAATTTTACAAACGTCTGACAAAACTGAAAAATGTAAATTTCCAATTTCAACCAAACATGCTAGAAATGCTCCAATTGAGCTAATTAGCTTATTGTGAGAATATTACAAACGTCTGACAAAACTGAAAAATGTAAATTTCCAATTTCAACCAAACATGCTAGAAATGCTCCAATTGAGCTAATTAGCTTATTGTGAGAATATTAAAAACGTCTGACAAAACTGAAAAATGTAATTTTCCAATTTCAACCAAACATGCTAGAAATGCTCCAATTGAGCTAATTAGCTTATTGTGAGAATATTACAAACGTCTCACAAAACTGAAAAATGTAAAGTTCCAATTTCAACCAAACATGCTAGAAATGCTCCAATTGAGCTAATTAGCTTATTGTGAGAATATTGCAATTGTCTGACAAAAGTGAAAAATGTAAATTTCCAATTTCAACCAAACATGCTAGAAATGCTCCAATTGAGCTAATTAGCTTATTGTGAGAGTATTACAAACGTCTGACAAAAGTGAAAAATGTAAATTTCCAATTTCAACCAAACATGCTAGAAATGCTCCAATTGAGCTAATTAGCTTATTGTGAGAATATTACAAACGTCTGACAAAACTGAAAAATGTAAATTTCCAATTTCAACCAAACATGCTAGAAATGCTCCAATTGAGCTAATTAGCTTATTGTGAGAATATTACAAACGTGTGACAAAACTGAAAAATGTAAATTTCCAATTTCAACCAAACATGCTAGAAATGCTCCAATTGAGCTAATTAGCTTATTGTGAGAATATTGCAATTGTCTGACAAAAGTGAGAAATGTAAATTTCCAATTTCAACCAAACATGCTAGAAATGCTCTAATTGAGCTAATTAGCTTATTGTGAGAATATTACAAACGTCTGACAAAAGTGAAAAATGTAAATTTCCAATTTCAACCAAACATGCTAGAAATGCTCCAATTGAGCTAATTAGCTTATTGTGAGAATATTACAAACGTCTGACAAACATGATAAATATAAATTTCCAATTTCAACCAAACATGCTAGAAATGCTCCAATTGAGCTAATTAGCTTATTGTGAGAATATTACAAACGTCTGACAAAAGTGAAAAATGTAAATTTCCAATTTCAACCAAACATGCTAGAAATGCTCCAATTGAGCTAATTAGCTTATTGTGAGAATATTACAAACGTCTGACAAACATGATAAATATAAATTTCCAATTTCAACCAAACATGCTAGAAATGCTCCAATTGAGCTAATTAGCTTATTGTGAGAATATTGCAATTGTCTGACAAAAGTGAAAAATGTAAATTTCCAATTTCAACCAAACATGCTAGAAATGCTCCAATTGAGCTAATTAGCTTATTGTGAGAGTATTGCAATTGTCTGACAAAAGTGAAAAATGTAAATTTCCAATTTCAACCAAACATGCTAGAAATGCTCCAATTGAGCTAATTAGCTTATTGTGAGAATATTAAAAACGTCTGACAAAACTGAAAAATGTAATTTTCCAATTTCAACCAAACATGCTAGAAATGCTCCAATTGAGCTAATTAGCTTATTGTGAGAATATTACAAACGTCTGACAACACTGAAAAATGTAATTTTCCAATTTCAACCAAACATGCTAGAAATGCTCCAATTGAGCTAATTAGCTTATTGTGAGAGTATTACAAACGTCTGACAAAAGTGAAAAATGTAAATTTCCAATTTCAACCAAACATGCTAGAAATGCTCCAATTGAGCTAATTAGCTAATTGTGAGAATATTGCAATTGTTTGACAAAAGTGAAAAATGTAAATTTCCAATTTCAACCAAACATGCTAGAAATGCTCCAATTGAGCTAATTAGCTTATTGTGAGAATATTACAAACGTCTGAAAACACTGAAAAATGTAAATTTCCAATTTCAACCAAACATGCTAGAAATGCTCCAATTGAGCTAATTAGCTTATTGTGAGAATATTGTAATTGTCTGACAAAACTGAAAAATGTAAATTTCCAATTTCAACCAAACATGCTAGAAATGCTCCAATTGAGCTAATTAGCTTATTGTGAGAATATTACAAACGTCTGACAAACATGATAAATGTAAATTTCCAATTTCAACCAAACATGCTAGAAATGCTCCAATTGAGCTAATTAGCTTATTGTGAGAATATTACAAACGTCTGACAAACATGATAAATATAAATTTCCAATTTCAACCAAACATGCTAGAAATGCTCCAATTGAGCTAATTAGCTTATTGTGAGAATATTACAAACGTCTGACAAAACTGAAAAATGTAAATTTCCAATTTCAACCAAACATGCTAGAAATGCTCAAATTGCGCAAATAAGCCTACTGTAGGAATTTTACAAACGTCTGACAAAACTGAAAAATGTAAATTTCCAATTTCAACCAAACATGCTAGAAATGCTCCAATTGAGCTAATTAGCTTATTGTGAGAATATTACAAACGTCTGACAAAACTGAAAAATGTAAATTTCCAATTTCAACCAAACATGCTAGAAATGCTCCAATTGAGCTAATTAGCTTATTGTGAGAATATTGCAATTGTCTGACAAAAGTGAAAAATGTAAATTTCCAATTTCAACCAAACATGCTAGAAATGCTCCAATTGAGCTAATTAGCTTATTGTGAGAATATTAAAAACGTCTGACAAAACTGAAAAATGTAATTTTCCAATTTCAACCAAACATGCTAGAAATGCTCCAATTGAGCTAATTAGCTTATTGTGAGAATATTACAAACGTCTCACAAAACTGAAAAATGTAAAGTTCCAATTTCAACCAAACATGCTAGAAATGCTCCAATTGAGCTAATTAGCTTATTGTGAGAATATTGCAATTGTCTGACAAAAGTGAAAAATGTAAATTTCCAATTTCAACCAAACATGCTAGAAATGCTCCAATTGAGCTAATTAGCTTATTGTGAGAGTATTACAAACGTCTGACAAAAGTGAAAAATGTAAATTTCCAATTTCAACCAAACATGCTAGAAATGCTCCAATTGAGCTAATTAGCTTATTGTGAGAATATTACAAACGTCTGACAAAACTGAAAAATGTAAATTTCCAATTTCAACCAAACATGCTAGAAATGCTCCAATTGAGCTAATTAGCTTATTGTGAGAATATTACAAACGTCTGACAAAACTGAAAAATGTAAATTTCCAATTTCAACCAAACATGCTAGAAATGCTCCAATTGAGCTAATTAGCTTATTGTGAGAATATTGCAATTGTCTGACAAAAGTGAGAAATGTAAATTTCCAATTTCAACCAAACATGCTAGAATTGCTCCAATTGAGCTAATTAGCTTATTGTGAGAATATTAAAAACGTCTGACAAAACTGAAAAATGTAATTTTCCAATTTCAACCAAACATGCTAGAAATGCTCCAATTGAGCTAATTAGCTTATTGTGAGAATATTACAAACGTCTGATAAAACTGAAAAATGTAAATTTCCAATTTCAACCAAACATGCTAGAAATGCTCCAATTGAGCTAATTAGCTTATTGTGAGAATATTGCAATTGTCTGACAAAAGTGAAAAATGTAAATTTCCAATTTCAACCAAACATGCTAGAAATGCTCCAATTGAGCTAATTAGCTTATTGTGAGAATATTGCAATTGTCTGACAAAAGTGAAAAATGTAAATTTCCAATTTCAACCAAACATGCTAGAAATGCTCCAATTGAGCTAATTAGCTTATTGTGAGAATATTACAAACGTCTGACAAAACTGAAAAATGTAAACTTTCAATTTCAACCAAACATCCTAGAAATGCTCCAATTGAGCTAATTAGCTTATTGTGAGAATATTACAAACGTCTGACAACACTGAAAAATGTAAATTTCCAATTTCAACCAAACATGCTAGAAATGCTCCAATTGAGCTAATTAGCTTATTGTGAAAATATTACAAACGTCTGACAAACATGATAAATGTAAATTTCCAATTTCAACCAAACATGCTAGAAATGCTCTAATTGAGCTAATTAGTTTATTGTGAGAATATTACAACTGTCTGACAAAACTAAAAAATGTAAATTTCCAATTTCAACCAAACATGCTAGAAATGCTCCAATTGAGCTAATTAGCTTATTGTGAGAATATTACAAACGTCTGACAAAAGTGAAAAATGTAAATTTCCAATTTCAACCAAACATGCTAGAAATGCTCCAATTGAGCTAATTAGCTTATTGTGAGAATATTACAAACGTCTGACAAAAGTGAAAAATGTAAATTTTCAATTTCAACCAAACATCCTAGAAATGCTCCAATTGAGCTAATTAGCTTATTGTGAGAATATTACAAACGTCTGACAACACTGAAAAATGTAAATTTCCAATTTCAACCAAACATGCTAGAAATGCTCCAATTGAGCTAATTAGCTTATTGTGAAAATATTACAAACGTCTGACAAACATGATAAATGTAAATTTTCAATTTCAACCAAACATGCTAGAAATGCTCTAATTGAGCTAATTAGCTTATTGTGAGAAAATTGCAATTGTCTGACAAAAGTGAAAAATGTAAATTTCCAATTTCAACCAAACATGCTAGAAATGCTCCAATTGAACTAATTAGCTTATTGTGAGAATATTACAAACGTCTGACAAAACTGAAAAATGTAAATTTCCAATTTCAACCAAACATGCTGGAAATGCTCCAATTGAGCTAATTAGCTTATTGTGAGAATATTACAAACGTCTGACAAAACTGAAAAATGTAAATTTCCAATTTCAACCAAACATGCTAGAAATGCTCCAATTGAGCTACATGTAATTAGTTTATTGTGAGAATATTACAAACGTCTGACAAAACTGAAATATGTAATTTTCAAATTTCAACCAAACATGCTGGAAATGCTCCAATTGAGCTAATTAGCTTATTGTGAGAATATTACAAACGTCTGACAAAAGTGAAAAATGTAAATTTCCAATTTCAACCAAACATGCTAAAAATGCTCCAATTGAGCTAATTAGCTTATTGTGAGAATATTACAAACGTCTGACAAAACTGAAAAATGTAAATTTCCAATTTCAACCAAACATGCTAAAAATGCTCCAATTGAGCTAATTAGTTTATTGTGAGAATATTGCAATTGTCTGACAAAAGTGAAAAATGTAAATTTCCAATTTCAACCAAACATGCTAGAAATGCTCCAATTGAGCTAATTAGCTTATTGTGAGAATATTACAAACGTCTGACAAAAGTGAAAAATGTAAATTTCCAATTTCAACCAAACATGCTAGAAATGCTCCAATTGAGCTAATTAGCTTATTGGAGAATATTACAAACGTCTGACAAAAGTGAAAAATGTAAATTTCCAATTTCAACCAAACATGCTAGAAATGCTCCAATTGAGCTAATTAGCTTATTGTGAGAATATTACAAACGTCTGACAAAACTGAAAAATGTAAATTTCCAATTTCAACCAAACATGCTAGAAATGCTCCAATTGAACTAATTAGCTTATTGTGAGAATATTGCAATTGTCTGACAAAAGTGAAAAATGTAAATTTCCAATTTCAACCAAACATGCTAGAAATGCTCCAATTGAGCTAATTAGCTTATTGTGAGAATATTACAAACGTCTGACAAAACTGAAAAATGTAATTTTCCAATTTCAACCAAACATGCTAGAAATGCTCCAATTGAACTAATTAGCTTATTGTGAGAATATTACAAACGTCTGACAAAATTGAAAAATGTAAATTTCCAATTTCAACCAAACATGCTAGAATTGCTCAAATTGCGCAAATAAGCCTACTGTAAGAATTTTACAAACGTCTGACAAAACTGAAAAATGTAAATTTCCAATTTCAACCAAACATGCTAGAAATGCTCCGATTGCGCAAATAAGCCTACTGTAAGAATTTTACAACCGTCTGACAAAAGTGAAAAATGTAAATTTCCAATTAAAAACCAAACATGCTAGAAATGCTCCATTTGAGCTAATCAGCTTATTGTGAGAATATTACAAACGTCTGACAAAACTGAAAAATGTAATTTTCCAATTTCAACCAAACATGCTAGAAATGCTCTAATTGAGCTAATTAGCTTATTGTGAGAATATTACAAACGTCTGACAAAACTGAAAAATGTAAATTTCCAATTTCAACCAAACATGCTAGAAATGCTCCAATTGAGCTAATTAGCTTATTGTGAGAATATTACAAACGTCTGACAAAAGTGAAAAATGTAAATTTCCAATTTCAACCAAACATGCTAGAAATGCTCCAAGTGAGCTAATTAGCTTATTGTGAGAATATTACGAACGTCTGACAAAACTGAAAAATGTAAATTTCCAATTTCAACCAAACATGCTAGAAATGCTCCATTTGAGCTAATTAACTTATTGTGAGAATATTACAAACGTCTGACAAAACTGAAAAATGTAAATTTCCAATTTCAACCAAACATGCTAGAAATGCTCCAATTGAGCTAATTAGCTTATTGTGAGAATATTACAAACGTCTGACAAACATGATACATGTAAATTTCCAATTTCAACCAAACATGCTAGAAATGCTCTAATTGAGCTAATTAGCTTATTGTGAGAATATTGCAAACGTCTGACAAAACTGAAAATTGTAAATTTCCAATTTCAACCAAACATGCTAGAAATGCTCCAATTGAGCTAATTAGCTTATTGTGAGAATATTGCAATTGTCTGACAAAAGTGAAAAATGTAAATTTCCAATTTCAACAAAACATGCTAGAAATGCTCCAATTGAGCTAATTAGCTTATTGTGAGAATATTACAAACGTCTGACAAAACTGAAAAATGTAATTTTCCAATTTCAACCAAACATGCTAGAAATGCTCCAATTGAGCTAATTAGCTTATTGTGAGAATATTACAAACGTCTGACAAAATTGAAAAATGTAAATTTCCAATTTCAACCAAACATGCTAGAATTGCTCAAATTGCGCAAATAAGCCTACTGTAAGAATTTTACAAACGTCTGACAAAACTGAAAAATGTAAATTTCCAATTTCAACCAAACATGCTAGAAATGCTCAAATTGCGCAAATAAGCCTACTGTAAGAATTTTAACACCGTCTGACAAAAGTGAAAAATGTAAATTTCCAATTAAAAACCAAACATGCTAGAAATGCTCCAATTGAGCTAATTAGCTTATTGTGAGAATATTACAAACGTCTGACAAAACTGAAAAAAATGTAAATTTTCAATTTCAACCAAACATGCTAGAAATGCTCCAATTGAACTAATTAGCTTATTGTAAGAATTTTACAAACGTCTGACAAAACTGAAAAATGTAAATTTCCAATTTCAACCAAACATGCTAGATATGCTCAAATTGCGCAAATAAGCCTACTGTAAGAATTTTACAAACGTCTGACAAAAGTGAAAAATGTGAAATTCCAATTTCAACCAAACATGCTAGAAATGCTCCAAGTGAGCTAATTAGCTTATTGTGAGAATATTACAAACGTCTGACAAAACTGAAAAATGTAATTTTCCAATTTCAACCAAACATGCTAGAAATGCTCTAATTGAGCTAATTAGCTTATTGTGAGAATATTACAAACGTCTGACAAAACTGGAAAATGTAAATTTCCAATTTCAACCAAACATGCTAGAAATGCTCCAATTGACCTAATTAGCTTATTGTGAGAATATTACAAACGTCTGACAAAAGTGAAAAATGTAAATTTCCAATTTCAACCAAACATGCTAGAAATGCTCCAAGTGAGCTAATTAGCTTATTGTGAGAATATTACAAACGTCTGACAAAACTGAAAAATGTAAATTTCCAATTTCAACCAAACATGCTAGAAATGCTCCATTTGAGCTAATTAACTTATTGTGAGAATATTACAAACGTCTGACAAAACTGAAAAATGTAAATTTCCAATTTCAACCAAACATGCTAGAAATGCTCCAATTGAGCTAATTAGCTTATTGTGAGAATATTACAAACGTCTGACAAACATGATACATGTAAATTTCCAATTTCAACCAAACATGCTAGAAATGCTCTAATTGAGCTAATTAGCTTATTGTGAGAATATTGCAAACGTCTGACAAAACTGAAAGTTGTAAATTTCCAATTTCAACCAAACATGCTAGAAATGCTCCAATTGAGCTAATTAGCTTATTGTGAGAATATTGCAATTGTCTGACAAAAGTGAAAAATGTAAATTTACAATTTCAACCAAACATGCTAGAAATGCTCCAATTGAGCTAATTAGCTTATCGTGAGAATATTACAAACGTCTGACAACACTGAAAAATGTAAATTTCCAATTTCAACCAAACATGCTAGAAATGCTCCAATTGAGCTAATTAGCTTATTGTGAGAATATTACAAACGTCTGACAAAAGTGAAACATGTAAATTTCCAATTTCAACCAAACATGCTAGAAATGCTCCAATTGAGCTAATTAGCTTATTGTGAGAATATTACAAACGTCTGACAAAACTGAAAAATGTAAATTTTCAATTTCAACCAAACATGCTAGAAATGCTCCAATTGAGCTAATTAGCTTATTGTGAGAATATTACAAACGTCTGATAAACATGATAAATGTGAATTTCCAATTTCAACCAAACATGCTAGAAATGCTCTAATTGAGCTAATTAGCTTATTGTGAGAATATTACAAACGTCTGACAAAACTGAAAAATGTAAAATTCCAAATTCAACCAAACATGCTAGAAATGCTCCAATTGAGCTAATTAGCTTATTGTGAGAATATTACAAACGTCTGACAACACTGAAAAATGTAAATTTCCAATTTCAACCAAACATGCTAGAAATGCTCCAATTGAGCTAATTAGCTTATTGTGAGAAAATTGCAATTGTCTGACAAAAGTGAAAAATGTAAATTTCCAATTTCAACCAAACATGCTAGAAATGCTCCAATTGAGCTAATTAGCTTATTGTGAGAATATTACAAACGTCTGACAAAACTGAAAAACGTAAATTTCCAATTTCAACCAAACATGCTGGAAATGCTCCAATTGAGCTAATTAGCTTATTGTGAGAATATTACAAACGTCTGACAAAACTGAAAAATGTAAATTTCCAATTTCAACCAAACATGCTAGAAATGCTCCAATTGAGCTAATTAGTTTATTGTGAGAATATTACAAACGTCTGACAAAACTGAAATATGTAATTTTCAAATTTCAACCAAACATGCTGGAAATGCTCCAATTGAGCTAATTAGCTTATTGTGAGAATATTGCAAACGTCTGATAAACATGATAAATGTGAATTTCCAATTTCAACCAAACATGCTAGAAATGCTCTAATTGAGCTAATTAGCTTATTGTGAGAATATTACAAACGTCTGACAAAAGTGAAAAATGTAAATTTCCAATTTCAACCAAACATGCTAGAAATGCTCCAATTGAGCTAATTAGCTTATTGTGAGAATATTACAAACGTCTGACAAAAGTGAAAAATGTAAATTTCCAATTTCAACCAAACATGCTAGAAATGCTCCAATTGAGCTAATTAGCTTATTGGAGAATATTACCAACGTCTGACAAAAGTGAAAAATGTAAATTTCCAATTTCAACCAAACATGCTAGAAATGCTCCAATTGAGCTAATTAGCTTATTGTGAGAATATTACAAACGTCTGACAAAACTGAAAAATGTAAATTTCCAATTTCAACCAAACATGCTAGAAATGCTCCAATTGAACTAATTAGCTTATTGTGAGAATATTGCAATTGTCTGACAAAAGTGAAAAATGTAAATTTCCAATTTCAACCAAACATGCTAGAAATGCTCCAATTGAGCTAATTAGCTTATTGTGAGAATATTACAAACGTCTGACAAAACTGAAAAATGTAATTTTCCAATTTCAACCAAACATGCTAGAAATGCTCCAATTGAGCTAATTAGCTTATTGTGAGAATATTACAAACGTCTGACAAAATTGAAAAATGTAAATTTCCAATTTCAACCAAACATGCTAGAATTGCTCAAATTGCGCAAATAAGCCTACTGTAAGAATTTTACAAACGTCTGACAAAACTGAAAAATGTAAATTTCCAATTTCAACCAAACATGCTAGAAATGCTCAAATTGCGAAAATAAGCCTACTGTAAGAATTTTACAACCGTATGACAAAAGTGAAAAATGTAAATCTCCAATTAAAAACCAAACATGCTAGAAATGCTCCAATTGAGCTAATTAGCTTATTGTGAGAATATTACAAACGTCTGACAAAACTGAAAAAAATGTAAATTTCCAATTTCAACCAAACATGCTAGAATTGCTCAAATTGCGCAAATAAGCCTACTGTAAGAATTTTACAAACGTCTGACAAAACTGAAAAATGTAAATTTCCAATTTCAACCAAACATGCTAGAAATGCTCCGATTGCGCAAATAAGCCTACTGTAAGAATTTTACAACCGTCTGACAAAAGTGAAAAATGTAAATTTCCAATTAAAAACCAAACATGCTAGAAATGCTCCATTTGAGCTAATCAGCTTATTGTGAGAATATTACAAACGTCTGACAAAACTGAAAAATGTAATTTTCCAATTTCAACCAAACATGCTAGAAATGCTCTAATTGAGCTAATTAGCTTATTGTGAGAATATTACAAACGTCTGACAAAACTGAAAAATGTAAATTTCCAATTTCAACCAAACATGCTAGAAATGCTCCAATTGAGCTAATTAGCTTATTGTGAGAATATTACAAACGTCTGACAAAAGTGAAAAATGTAAATTTCCAATTTCAACCAAACATGCTAGAAATGCTCCAAGTGAGCTAATTAGCTTATTGTGAGAATATTACGAACGTCTGACAAAACTGAAAAATGTAAATTTCCAATTTCAACCAAACATGCTAGAAATGCTCCATTTGAGCTAATTAACTTATTGTGAGAATATTACAAACGTCTGACAAAACTGAAAAATGTAAATTTCCAATTTCAACCAAACATGCTAGAAATGCTCCAATTGAGCTAATTAGCTTATTGTGAGAATATTACAAACGTCTGACAAACATGATACATGTAAATTTCCAATTTCAACCAAACATGCTAGAAATGCTCTAATTGAGCTAATTAGCTTATTGTGAGAATATTGCAAACGTCTGACAAAACTGAAAATTGTAAATTTCCAATTTCAACCAAACATGCTAGAAATGCTCCAATTGAGCTAATTAGCTTATTGTGAGAATATTGCAATTGTCTGACAAAAGTGAAAAATGTAAATTTCCAATTTCAACAAAACATGCTAGAAATGCTCCAATTGAGCTAATTAGCTTATTGTGAGAATATTACAAACGTCTGACAAAACTGAAAAATGTAATTTTCCAATTTCAACCAAACATGCTAGAAATGCTCCAATTGAGCTAATTAGCTTATTGTGAGAATATTACAAACGTCTGACAAAATTGAAAAATGTAAATTTCCAATTTCAACCAAACATGCTAGAATTGCTCAAATTGCGCAAATAAGCCTACTGTAAGAATTTTACAAACGTCTGACAAAACTGAAAAATGTAAATTTCCAATTTCAACCAAACATGCTAGAAATGCTCAAATTGCGCAAATAAGCCTACTGTAAGAATTTTAACACCGTCTGACAAAAGTGAAAAATGTAAATTTCCAATTAAAAACCAAACATGCTAGAAATGCTCCAATTGAGCTAATTAGCTTATTGTGAGAATATTACAAACGTCTGACAAAACTGAAAAAAATGTAAATTTTCAATTTCAACCAAACATGCTAGAAATGCTCCAATTGAACTAATTAGCTTATTGTAAGAATTTTACAAACGTCTGACAAAACTGAAAAATGTAAATTTCCAATTTCAACCAAACATGCTAGATATGCTCAAATTGCGCAAATAAGCCTACTGTAAGAATTTTACAAACGTCTGACAAAAGTGAAAAATGTGAAATTCCAATTTCAACCAAACATGCTAGAAATGCTCCAAGTGAGCTAATTAGCTTATTGTGAGAATATTACAAACGTCTGACAAAACTGAAAAATGTAATTTTCCAATTTCAACCAAACATGCTAGAAATGCTCTAATTGAGCTAATTAGCTTATTGTGAGAATATTACAAACGTCTGACAAAACTGAAAAAAATGTAAATTTCCAATTTCAACCAAACATGCTAGAATTGCTCAAATTGCGCAAATAAGCCTACTGTAAGAATTTTACAAACGTCTGACAAAACTGAAAAATGTAAATTTCCAATTTCAACCAAACATGCTAGAAATGCTCCGATTGCGCAAATAAGCCTACTGTAAGAATTTTACAACCGTCTGACAAAAGTGAAAAATGTAAATTTCCAATTAAAAACCAAACATGCTAGAAATGCTCCATTTGAGCTAATCAGCTTATTGTGAGAATATTACAAACGTCTGACAAAACTGAAAAATGTAATTTTCCAATTTCAACCAAACATGCTAGAAATGCTCTAATTGAGCTAATTAGCTTATTGTGAGAATATTACAAACGTCTGACAAAACTGAAAAATGTAAATTTCCAATTTCAACCAAACATGCTAGAAATGCTCCAATTGAGCTAATTAGCTTATTGTGAGAATATTACAAACGTCTGACAAAAGTGAAAAATGTAAATTTCCAATTTCAACCAAACATGCTAGAAATGCTCCAAGTGAGCTAATTAGCTTATTGTGAGAATATTACGAACGTCTGACAAAACTGAAAAATGTAAATTTCCAATTTCAACCAAACATGCTAGAAATGCTCCATTTGAGCTAATTAACTTATTGTGAGAATATTACAAACGTCTGACAAAACTGAAAAATGTAAATTTCCAATTTCAACCAAACATGCTAGAAATGCTCCAATTGAGCTAATTAGCTTATTGTGAGAATATTACAAACGTCTGACAAACATGATACATGTAAATTTCCAATTTCAACCAAACATGCTAGAAATGCTCTAATTGAGCTAATTAGCTTATTGTGAGAATATTGCAAACGTCTGACAAAACTGAAAATTGTAAATTTCCAATTTCAACCAAACATGCTAGAAATGCTCCAATTGAGCTAATTAGCTTATTGTGAGAATATTGCAATTGTCTGACAAAAGTGAAAAATGTAAATTTCCAATTTCAACAAAACATGCTAGAAATGCTCCAATTGAGCTAATTAGCTTATTGTGAGAATATTACAAACGTCTGACAAAACTGAAAAATGTAATTTTCCAATTTCAACCAAACATGCTAGAAATGCTCCAATTGAGCTAATTAGCTTATTGTGAGAATATTACAAACGTCTGACAAAATTGAAAAATGTAAATTTCCAATTTCAACCAAACATGCTAGAATTGCTCAAATTGCGCAAATAAGCCTACTGTAAGAATTTTACAAACGTCTGACAAAACTGAAAAATGTAAATTTCCAATTTCAACCAAACATGCTAGAAATGCTCAAATTGCGCAAATAAGCCTACTGTAAGAATTTTAACACCGTCTGACAAAAGTGAAAAATGTAAATTTCCAATTAAAAACCAAACATGCTAGAAATGCTCCAATTGAGCTAATTAGCTTATTGTGAGAATATTACAAACGTCTGACAAAACTGAAAAAAATGTAAATTTTCAATTTCAACCAAACATGCTAGAAATGCTCCAATTGAACTAATTAGCTTATTGTAAGAATTTTACAAACGTCTGACAAAACTGAAAAATGTAAATTTCCAATTTCAACCAAACATGCTAGATATGCTCAAATTGCGCAAATAAGCCTACTGTAAGAATTTTACAAACGTCTGACAAAAGTGAAAAATGTGAAATTCCAATTTCAACCAAACATGCTAGAAATGCTCCAAGTGAGCTAATTAGCTTATTGTGAGAATATTACAAACGTCTGACAAAACTGAAAAATGTAATTTTCCAATTTCAACCAAACATGCTAGAAATGCTCTAATTGAGCTAATTAGCTTATTGTGAGAATATTACAAACGTCTGACAAAACTGGAAAATGTAAATTTCCAATTTCAACCAAACATGCTAGAAATGCTCCAATTGACCTAATTAGCTTATTGTGAGAATATTACAAACGTCTGACAAAAGTGAAAAATGTAAATTTCCAATTTCAACCAAACATGCTAGAAATGCTCCAAGTGAGCTAATTAGCTTATTGTGAGAATATTACAAACGTCTGACAAAACTGAAAAATGTAAATTTCCAATTTCAACCAAACATGCTAGAAATGCTCCATTTGAGCTAATTAACTTATTGTGAGAATATTACAAACGTCTGACAAAACTGAAAAATGTAAATTTCCAATTTCAACCAAACATGCTAGAAATGCTCCAATTGAGCTAATTAGCTTATTGTGAGAATATTACAAACGTCTGACAAACATGATACATGTAAATTTCCAATTTCAACCAAACATGCTAGAAATGCTCTAATTGAGCTAATTAGCTTATTGTGAGAATATTACAAACGTCTGACAAAACTGAAAAATGTAAATTTCCAATTTCAACCAAACATGCTAGAAATGCTCTAATTGAGCTAATTAGCTTATTTTGAGAATATTGCAAACGTCTGACAAAACTGAAAATTGTAAATTTCCAATTTCAACCAAACATGCTAGAAATGCTCCAATTGAGCTAATTAGCTTATTGTGAGAATATTGCAATTGTCTGACAAAAGTGAAAAATGTAAATTTCCAATTTCAACCAAACATGCTAGAAATGCTCCAATTGAGCTAATTAGCTTATTGTGAGAATATTACAAACGTCTGACAAAAGTGAAAAATGTAAATTTCCATTTTTAACCAAACATGCTAGAAATGCTCCAATTGAGCTAATTAGCTTATCATGAGAATATTACAAACGTCTGACAACACTGAAAAATGTAAATTTCCAATTTCAACCAAACATGCTAGAAATGCTCCAATTGAGCTAATTAGCTTATTGTGAGAATATTACAAACGTCTGACAAAAGTGAAACATGTAAATTTCCAATTTCAACCAAACATGCTAGAAATGCTCCAATTGAGCTAATTAGCTCATTGTGAGAATATTACAAACGTCTGACAAAACTGAAAAATGTAAATTTTCAATTTCAACCAAACATGCTAGAAATGCTCCAATTGAGCTAATTAGCTTATTGTGAGAATATTACAAACGTCTGATAAACATGATAAATGTGAATTTCCAATTTCAACCAAACATGCTAGAAATGCTCTAATTGAGCTAATTAGCTTATTGTGAGAATATTACAAACGTCTGACAAAACTGAAAAATGTAAAATTCCAAATTCAACCAAACATGCTAGAAATGCTCCAATTGAGCTAATTAGCTTATTGTGAGAATATTACAAACGTCTGACAACACTGAAAAATGTAAATTTCCAATTTCAACCAAACATGCTAGAAATGCTCCAATTGAGCTAATTAGCTTATTGTGAGAAAATTGCAATTGTCTGACAAAAGTGAAAAATGTAAATTTCCAATTTCAACCAAACATGCTAGAAATGCTCCAATTGAGCTAATTAGCTTATTGTGAGAATATTACAAACGTCTGACAAAACTGAAAAACGTAAATTTCCAATTTCAACCAAACATGCTGGAAATGCTCCAATTGAGCTAATTAGCTTATTGTGAGAATATTACAAACGTCTGACAAAACTGAAAAATGTAAATTTCCAATTTCAACCAAACATGCTAGAAATGCTCCAATTGAGCTAATTAGTTTATTGTGAGAATATTACAAACGTCTGACAAAACTGAAATATGTAATTTTCAAATTTCAACCAAACATGCTGGAAATGCTCCAATTGAGCTAATTAGCTTATTGTGAGAATATTGCAAACGTCTGATAAACATGATAAATGTGAATTTCCAATTTCAACCAAACATGCTAGAAATTCTCTAATTGAGCTAATTAGCTTATTGTGAGAATATTACAAACGTCTGACAAAAGTGAAAAATGTAAATTTCCAATTTCAACCAAACATGCTAGAAATGCTCCAATTGAGCTAATTAGCTTATTGTGAGAATATTACAAACGTCTGACAAAAGTGAAAAATGTAAATTTCCAATTTCAACCAAACATGCTAGAAATGCTCCAATTGAGCTAATTAGCTTATTGGAGAATATTACAAACGTCTGACAAAAGTGAAAAATGTAAATTTCCAATTTCAACCAAACATGCTAGAAATGCTCCAATTGAGCTAATTAGCTTATTGTGAGAATATTACAAACGTCTGACAAAACTGAAAAATGTAAATTTCCAATTTCAACCAAACATGCTAGAAATGCTCCAATTGAACTAATTAGCTTATTGTGAGAATATTGCAATTGTCTGACAAAAGTGAAAAATGTAAATTTCCAATTTCAACCAAACATGCTAGAAATGCTCCAATTGAGCTAATTAGCTTATTGTGAGAATATTACAAACGTCTGACAAAACTGAAAAATGTAATTTTCCAATTTCAACCAAACATGCTAGAAATGCTCCAATTGAGCTAATTAGCTTATTGTGAGAATATTACAAACGTCTGACAAAATTGAAAAATGTAAATTTCCAATTTCAACCAAACATGCTAGAATTGCTCAAATTGCGCAAATAAGCCTACTGTAAGAATTTTACAAACGTCTGACAAAACTGAAAAATGTAAATTTCCAATTTCAACCAAACATGCTAGAAATGCTCAAATTGCGAAAATAAGCCTACTGTAAGAATTTTACAACCGTATGACAAAAGTGAAAAATGTAAATCTCCAATTAAAAACCAAACATGCTAGAAATGCTCCAATTGAGCTAATTAGCTTATTGTGAGAATATTACAAACGTCTGACAAAACTGAAAAAAATGTAAATTTTCAATTTCAACCAAACATGCTAGAAATGCTCCAATTGAGCTAATTAGCTTATTGTGAGAATATTACAAACGTCTGACAAAATTGAAAAATGTAAATTTCCAATTTCAACCAAACATGCTAGAAATGCTCCAATTGAGCTAATTAGCTTATTGTGAGAATATTACAAACGTCTGACAAAACTGAAAAATGTAATTTTCCAATTTCAACCAAACATGCTAGAAATGCTCCAATTGAGCTAATTAGCTTATTGTGAGAATATTACAAACGTCTGACAAAATTGAAAAATGTAAATTTCCAATTTCAACCAAACATGCTAGAATTGCTCAAATTGCGCAAATAAGCCTACTGTAAGAATTTTACAAACGTCTGACAAAACTGAAAAATGTAAATTTCCAATTTCAACCAAACATGCTAGAAATGCTCAAATTGCGCAAATAAGCCTACTGTAAGAATTTTAACACCGTCTGACAAAAGTGAAAAATGTAAATTTCCAATTAAAAACCAAACATGCTAGAAATGCTCCAATTGAGCTAATTAGCTTATTGTGAGAATATTACAAACGTCTGACAAAACTGAAAAAAATGTAAATTTTCAATTTCAACCAAACATGCTAGAAATGCTCCAATTGAACTAATTAGCTGATTGTAAGAATTTTACAAACGTCTGACAAAACTGAAAAATGTAAATTTCCAATTTCAACCAAACATGCTAGATATGCTCAAATTGCGCAAATAAGCCTACTGTAAGAATTTTACAAACGTCTGACAAAAGTGAAAAATGTGAAATTCCAATTTCAACCAAACATGCTAGAAATGCTCCAAGTGAGCTAATTAGCTTATTGTGAGAATATTACAAACGTCTGACAAAACTGAAAAATGTAATTTTCCAATTTCAACCAAACATGCCAGAAATGCTCTAATTGAGCTAATTAGCTTATTGTGAGAATATTACAAACGTCTGACAAAACTGGAAAATGTAAATTTCCAATTTCAACCAAACATGCTAGAAATGCTCCAATTGACCTAATTAGCTTATTGTGAGAATATTACAAACGTCTGACAAAAGTGAAAAATGTAAATTTCCAATTTCAACCAAACATGCTAGAAATGCTCCAATTGAGCTAATTAGCTTATTGTGAGAATATTACAAACGTCTGACAAAAGTGAAAAATGTAAATTTCCATTTTTAACCAAACATGCTAGAAATGCTCCAATTGAGCTAATTAGCTTATCGTGAGAATATTACAAACGTCTGACAACACTGAAAAATGTAAATTTCCAATTTCAACCAAACATGCTAGAAATGCTCCAATTGAGCTAATTAGCTTATTGTGAGAATATTACAAACGTCTGACAAAAGTGAAACATGTAAATTTCCAATTTCAACCAAACATGCTAGAAATGCTCCAATTGAGCTAATTAGCTTATTGTGAGAATATTACAAACGTCTGACAAAACTGAAAAATGTAAATTTTCAATTTCAACCAAACATGCTAGAAATGCTCCAATTGAGCTAATTAGCTTATTGTGAGAATATTACAAACGTCTGATAAACATGATAAATGTGAATTTCCAATTTCAACCAAACATGCTAGAAATGCTCTAATTGAGCTAATTAGCTTATTGTGAGAATATTACAAACGTCTGACAAAACTGAAAAATGTAAAATTCCAAATTCAACCAAACATGCTAGAAATGCTCCAATTGAGCTAATTAGCTTATTGTGAGAATATTACAAACGTCTGACAACACTGAAAAATGTAAATTTCCAATTTCAACCAAACATGCTAGAAATGCTCCAATTGAGCTAATTAGCTTATTGTGAGAAAATTGCAATTGTCTGACAAAAGTGAAAAATGTAAATTTCCAATTTCAACCAAACATGCTAGAAATGCTCCAATTGAGCTAATTAGCTTATTGTGAGAATATTACAAACGTCTGACAAAACTGAAAAACGTAAATTTCCAATTTCAACCAAACATGCTGGAAATGCTCCAATTGAGCTAATTAGCTTATTGTGAGAATATTACAAACGTCTGACAAAACTGAAAAATGTAAATTTCCAATTTCAACCAAACATGCTAGAAATGCTCCAATTGAGCTAATTAGTTTATTGTGAGAATATTACAAACGTCTGACAAAACTGAAATATGTAATTTTCAAATTTCAACCAAACATGCTGGAAATGCTCCAATTGAGCTAATTAGCTTATTGTGAGAATATTGCAAACGTCTGATAAACATGATAAATGTGAATTTCCAATTTCAACCAAACATGCTAGAAATGCTCTAATTGAGCTAATTAGCTTATTGTGAGAATATTACAAACGTCTGACAAAAGTGAAAAATGTAAATTTCCAATTTCAACCAAACATGCTAGAAATGCTCCAATTGAGCTAATTAGCTTATTGTGAGAATATTACAAACGTCTGACAAAAGTGAAAAATGTAAATTTCCAATTTCAACCAAACATGCTAGAAATGCTCCAATTGAGCTAATTAGCTTATTGGAGAATATTACCAACGTCTGACAAAAGTGAAAAATGTAAATTTCCAATTTCAACCAAACATGCTAGAAATGCTCCAATTGAGCTAATTAGCTTATTGTGAGAATATTACAAACGTCTGACAAAACTGAAAAATGTAAATTTCCAATTTCAACCAAACATGCTAGAAATGCTCCAATTGAACTAATTAGCTTATTGTGAGAATATTGCAATTGTCTGACAAAAGTGAAAAATGTAAATTTCCAATTTCAACCAAACATGCTAGAAATGCTCCAATTGAGCTAATTAGCTTATTGTGAGAATATTACAAACGTCTGACAAAACTGAAAAATGTAATTTTCCAATTTCAACCAAACATGCTAGAAATGCTCCAATTGAGCTAATTAGCTTATTGTGAGAATATTACAAACGTCTGACAAAATTGAAAAATGTAAATTTCCAATTTCAACCAAACATGCTAGAATTGCTCAAATTGCGCAAATAAGCCTACTGTAAGAATTTTACAAACGTCTGACAAAACTGAAAAATGTAAATTTCCAATTTCAACCAAACATGCTAGAAATGCTCAAATTGCGCAAATAAGCCTACTGTAAGAATTTTAACACCGTCTGACAAAAGTGAAAAATGTAAATTTCCAATTAAAAACCAAACATGCTAGAAATGCTCCAATTGAGCTAATTAGCTTATTGTGAGAATATTACAAACGTCTGACAAAACTGAAAAAAATGTAAATTTTCAATTTCAACCAAACATGCTAGAAATGCTCCAATTGAACTAATTAGCTTATTGTAAGAATTTTACAAACGTCTGACAAAACTGAAAAATGTAAATTTCCAATTTCAACCAAACATGCTAGAAATGCTCAAATTGCGCAAATAAGCCTACTGTAAGAATTTTAACACCGTCTGACAAAAGTGAAAAATGTAAATTTCCAATTAAAAACCAAACATGCTAGAAATGCTCCAATTGAGCTAATTAGCTTATTGTGAGAATATTACAAACGTCTGACAAAACTGAAAAAAATGTAAATTTTCAATTTCAACCAAACATGCTAGAAATGCTCCAATTGAACTAATTAGCTTATTGTAAGAATTTTACAAACGTCTGACAAAACTGAAAAATGTAAATTTCCAATTTCAACCAAACATGCTAGATATGCTCAAATTGCGCAAATAAGCCTACTGTAAGAATTTTACAAACGTCTGACAAAAGTGAAAAATGTGAAATTCCAATTTCAACCAAACATGCTAGAAATGCTCCAAGTGAGCTAATTAGCTTATTGTGAGAATATTACAAACGTCTGACAAAACTGAAAAATGTAATTTTCCAATTTCAACCAAACATGCTAGAAATGCTCTAATTGAGCTAATTAGCTTATTGTGAGAATATTACAAACGTCTGACAAAACTGGAAAATGTAAATTTCCAATTTCAACCAAACATGCTAGAAATGCTCCAATTGACCTAATTAGCTTATTGTGAGAATATTACAAACGTCTGACAAAAGTGAAAAATGTAAATTTCCAATTTCAACCAAACATGCTAGAAATGCTCCAAGTGAGCTAATTAGCTTATTGTGAGAATATTACAAACGTCTGACAAAACTGAAAAATGTAAATTTCCAATTTCAACCAAACATGCTAGAAATGCTCCATTTGAGCTAATTAACTTATTGTGAGAATATTACAAACGTCTGACAAAACTGAAAAATGTAAATTTCCAATTTCAACCAAACATGCTAGAAATGCTCCAATTGAGCTAATTAGCTTATTGTGAGAATATTACAAACGTCTGACAAACATGATACATGTAAATTTCCAATTTCAACCAAACATGCTAGAAATGCTCTAATTGAGCTAATTAGCTTATTGTGAGAATATTACAAACGTCTGACAAAACTGAAAAATGTAAATTTCCAATTTCAACCAAACATGCTAGAAATGCTCTAATTGAGCTAATTAGCTTATTTTGAGAATATTGCAAACGTCTGACAAAACTGAAAATTGTAAATTTCCAATTTCAACCAAACATGCTAGAAATGCTCCAATTGAGCTAATTAGCTTATTGTGAGAATATTGCAATTGTCTGACAAAAGTGAAAAATGTAAATTTCCAATTTCAACCAAACATGCTAGAAATGCTCCAATTGAGCTAATTAGCTTATTGTGAGAATATTACAAACGTCTGACAAAAGTGAAAAATGTAAATTTCCATTTTTAACCAAACATGCTAGAAATGCTCCAATTGAGCTAATTAGCTTATCATGAGAATATTACAAACGTCTGACAACACTGAAAAATGTAAATTTCCAATTTCAACCAAACATGCTAGAAATGCTCCAATTGAGCTAATTAGCTTATTGTGAGAATATTACAAACGTCTGACAAAAGTGAAACATGTAAATTTCCAATTTCAACCAAACATGCTAGAAATGCTCCAATTGAGCTAATTAGCTCATTGTGAGAATATTACAAACGTCTGACAAAACTGAAAAATGTAAATTTTCAATTTCAACCAAACATGCTAGAAATGCTCCAATTGAGCTAATTAGCTTATTGTGAGAATATTACAAACGTCTGATAAACATGATAAATGTGAATTTCCAATTTCAACCAAACATGCTAGAAATGCTCTAATTGAGCTAATTAGCTTATTGTGAGAATATTACAAACGTCTGACAAAACTGAAAAATGTAAAATTCCAAATTCAACCAAACATGCTAGAAATGCTCCAATTGAGCTAATTAGCTTATTGTGAGAATATTACAAACGTCTGACAACACTGAAAAATGTAAATTTCCAATTTCAACCAAACATGCTAGAAATGCTCCAATTGAGCTAATTAGCTTATTGTGAGAAAATTGCAATTGTCTGACAAAAGTGAAAAATGTAAATTTCCAATTTCAACCAAACATGCTAGAAATGCTCCAATTGAGCTAATTAGCTTATTGTGAGAATATTACAAACGTCTGACAAAACTGAAAAACGTAAATTTCCAATTTCAACCAAACATGCTGGAAATGCTCCAATTGAGCTAATTAGCTTATTGTGAGAATATTACAAACGTCTGACAAAACTGAAAAATGTAAATTTCCAATTTCAACCAAACATGCTAGAAATGCTCCAATTGAGCTAATTAGTTTATTGTGAGAATATTACAAACGTCTGACAAAACTGAAATATGTAATTTTCAAATTTCAACCAAACATGCTGGAAATGCTCCAATTGAGCTAATTAGCTTATTGTGAGAATATTGCAAACGTCTGATAAACATGATAAATGTGAATTTCCAATTTCAACCAAACATGCTAGAAATTCTCTAATTGAGCTAATTAGCTTATTGTGAGAATATTACAAACGTCTGACAAAAGTGAAAAATGTAAATTTCCAATTTCAACCAAACATGCTAGAAATGCTCCAATTGAGCTAATTAGCTTATTGTGAGAATATTACAAACGTCTGACAAAAGTGAAAAATGTAAATTTCCAATTTCAACCAAACATGCTAGAAATGCTCCAATTGAGCTAATTAGCTTATTGGAGAATATTACAAACGTCTGACAAAAGTGAAAAATGTAAATTTCCAATTTCAACCAAACATGCTAGAAATGCTCCAATTGAGCTAATTAGCTTATTGTGAGAATATTACAAACGTCTGACAAAACTGAAAAATGTAAATTTCCAATTTCAACCAAACATGCTAGAAATGCTCCAATTGAACTAATTAGCTTATTGTGAGAATATTGCAATTGTCTGACAAAAGTGAAAAATGTAAATTTCCAATTTCAACCAAACATGCTAGAAATGCTCCAATTGAGCTAATTAGCTTATTGTGAGAATATTACAAACGTCTGACAAAACTGAAAAATGTAATTTTCCAATTTCAACCAAACATGCTAGAAATGCTCCAATTGAGCTAATTAGCTTATTGTGAGAATATTACAAACGTCTGACAAAATTGAAAAATGTAAATTTCCAATTTCAACCAAACATGCTAGAATTGCTCAAATTGCGCAAATAAGCCTACTGTAAGAATTTTACAAACGTCTGACAAAACTGAAAAATGTAAATTTCCAATTTCAACCAAACATGCTAGAAATGCTCAAATTGCGAAAATAAGCCTACTGTAAGAATTTTACAACCGTATGACAAAAGTGAAAAATGTAAATCTCCAATTAAAAACCAAACATGCTAGAAATGCTCCAATTGAGCTAATTAGCTTATTGTGAGAATATTACAAACGTCTGACAAAACTGAAAAAAATGTAAATTTTCAATTTCAACCAAACATGCTAGAAATGCTCCAATTGAGCTAATTAGCTTATTGTGAGAATATTACAAACGTCTGACAAAATTGAAAAATGTAAATTTCCAATTTCAACCAAACATGCTAGAAATGCTCCAATTGAGCTAATTAGCTTATTGTGAGAATATTACAAACGTCTGACAAAACTGAAAAATGTAATTTTCCAATTTCAACCAAACATGCTAGAAATGCTCCAATTGAGCTAATTAGCTTATTGTGAGAATATTACAAACGTCTGACAAAATTGAAAAATGTAAATTTCCAATTTCAACCAAACATGCTAGAATTGCTCAAATTGCGCAAATAAGCCTACTGTAAGAATTTTACAAACGTCTGACAAAACTGAAAAATGTAAATTTCCAATTTCAACCAAACATGCTAGAAATGCTCAAATTGCGCAAATAAGCCTACTGTAAGAATTTTAACACCGTCTGACAAAAGTGAAAAATGTAAATTTCCAATTAAAAACCAAACATGCTAGAAATGCTCCAATTGAGCTAATTAGCTTATTGTGAGAATATTACAAACGTCTGACAAAACTGAAAAAAATGTAAATTTTCAATTTCAACCAAACATGCTAGAAATGCTCCAATTGAACTAATTAGCTGATTGTAAGAATTTTACAAACGTCTGACAAAACTGAAAAATGTAAATTTCCAATTTCAACCAAACATGCTAGATATGCTCAAATTGCGCAAATAAGCCTACTGTAAGAATTTTACAAACGTCTGACAAAAGTGAAAAATGTGAAATTCCAATTTCAACCAAACATGCTAGAAATGCTCCAAGTGAGCTAATTAGCTTATTGTGAGAATATTACAAACGTCTGACAAAACTGAAAAATGTAATTTTCCAATTTCAACCAAACATGCTAGAAATGCTCTAATTGAGCTAATTAGCTTATTGTGAGAATATTACAAACGTCTGACAAAACTGGAAAATGTAAATTTCCAATTTCAACCAAACATGCTAGAAATGCTCCAATTGACCTAATTAGCTTATTGTGAGAATATTACAAACGTCTGACAAAAGTGAAAAATGTAAATTTCCAATTTCAACCAAACATGCTAGAAATGCTCCAAGTGAGCTAATTAGCTTATTGTGAGAATATTACAAACGTCTGACAAAACTGAAAAATGTAAATTTCCAATTTCAACCAAACATGCTAGAAATGCTCCATTTGAGCTAATTAACTTATTGTGAGAATATTACAAACGTCTGACAAAACTGAAAAATGTAAATTTCCAATTTCAACCAAACATGCTAGAAATGCTCCAATTGAGCTAATTAGCTTATTGTGAGAATATTACAAACGTCTGACAAACATGATACATGTAAATTTCCAATTTCAACCAAACATGCTAGAAATGCTCTAATTGAGCTAATTAGCTTATTGTGAGAATATTACAAACGTCTGACAAAACTGAAAAATGTAAATTTCCAATTTCAACCAAACATGCTAGAAATGCTCTAATTGAGCTAATTAGCTTATTTTGAGAATATTGCAAACGTCTGACAAAACTGAAAATTGTAAATTTCCAATTTCAACCAAACATGCTAGAAATGCTCCAATTGAGCTAATTAGCTTATTGTGAGAATATTGCAATTGTCTGACAAAAGTGAAAAATGTAAATTTCCAATTTCAACCAAACATGCTAGAAATGCTCCAATTGAGCTAATTAGCTTATTGTGAGAATATTACAAACGTCTGACAAAAGTGAAAAATGTAAATTTCCATTTTTAACCAAACATGCTAGAAATGCTCCAATTGAGCTAATTAGCTTATCATGAGAATATTACAAACGTCTGACAACACTGAAAAATGTAAATTTCCAATTTCAACCAAACATGCTAGAAATGCTCCAATTGAGCTAATTAGCTTATTGTGAGAATATTACAAACGTCTGACAAAAGTGAAACATGTAAATTTCCAATTTCAACCAAACATGCTAGAAATGCTCCAATTGAGCTAATTAGCTTATTGTGAGAATATTACAAACGTCTGACAAAACTGAAAAATGTAAATTTTCAATTTCAACCAAACATGCTAGAAATGCTCCAATTGAGCTAATTAGCTTATTGTGAGAATATTACAAACGTCTGATAAACATGATAAATGTGAATTTCCAATTTCAACCAAACATGCTAGAAATGCTCTAATTGAGCTAATTAGCTTATTGTGAGAATATTACAAACGTCTGACAAAACTGAAAAATGTAAAATTCCAAATTCAACCAAACATGCTAGAAATGCTCCAATTGAGCTAATTAGCTTATTGTGAGAATATTACAAACGTCTGACAACACTGAAAAATGTAAATTTCCAATTTCAACCAAACATGCTAGAAATGCTCCAATTGAGCTAATTAGCTTATTGTGAGAAAATTGCAATTGTCTGACAAAAGTGAAAAATGTAAATTTCCAATTTCAACCAAACATGCTAGAAATGCTCCAATTGAGCTAATTAGCTTATTGTGAGAATATTACAAACGTCTGACAAAACTGAAAAACGTAAATTTCCAATTTCAACCAAACATGCTGGAAATGCTCCAATTGAGCTAATTAGCTTATTGTGAGAATATTACAAACGTCTGACAAAACTGAAAAATGTAAATTTCCAATTTCAACCAAACATGCTAGAAATGCTCCAATTGAGCTAATTAGTTTATTGTGAGAATATTACAAACGTCTGACAAAACTGAAATATGTAATTTTCAAATTTCAACCAAACATGCTGGAAATGCTCCAATTGAGCTAATTAGCTTATTGTGAGAATATTGCAAACGTCTGATAAACATGATAAATGTGAATTTCCAATTTCAACCAAACATGCTAGAAATTCTCTAATTGAGCTAATTAGCTTATTGTGAGAATATTACAAACGTCTGACAAAAGTGAAAAATGTAAATTTCCAATTTCAACCAAACATGCTAGAAATGCTCCAATTGAGCTAATTAGCTTATTGTGAGAATATTACAAACGTCTGACAAAAGTGAAAAATGTAAATTTCCAATTTCAACCAAACATGCTAGAAATGCTCCAATTGAGCTAATTAGCTTATTGGAGAATATTACAAACATCTGACAAAAGTGAAAAATGTAAATTTCCAATTTCAACCAAACATGCTAGAAATGCTCCAATTGAGCTAATTAGCTTATTGTGAGAATATTACAAACGTCTGACAAAACTGAAAAATGTAAATTTCCAATTTCAACCAAACATGCTAGAAATGCTCCAATTGAACTAATTAGCTTATTGTGAGAATATTGCAATTGTCTGACAAAAGTGAAAAATGTAAATTTCCAATTTCAACCAAACATGCTAGAAATGCTCCAATTGAGCTAATTAGCTTATTGTGAGAATATTACAAACGTCTGACAAAACTGAAAAATGTAATTTTCCAATTTCAACCAAACATGCTAGAAATGCTCCAATTGAGCTAATTAGCTTATTGTGAGAATATTACAAACGTCTGACAAAATTGAAAAATGTAAATTTCCAATTTCAACCAAACATGCTAGAATTGCTCAAATTGCGCAAATAAGCCTACTGTAAGAATTTTACAAACGTCTGACAAAACTGAAAAATGTAAATTTCCAATTTCAACCAAACATGCTAGAAATCCTCAAATTGCGAAAATAAGCCTACTGTAAGAATTTTACAACCGTATGACAAAAGTGAAAAATGTAAATCTCCAATTAAAAACCAAACATGCTAGAAATGCTCCAATTGAGCTAATTAGCTTATTGTGAGAATATTACAAACGTCTGACAAAACTGAAAAAAATGTAAATTTTCAATTTCAACCAAACATGCTAGAAATGCTCCAATTGAGCTAATTAGCTTATTGTGAGAATATTACAAACGTCTGACAAAATTGAAAAATGTAAATTTCCAATTTCAACCAAACATGCTAGAAATGCTCCAATTGAGCTAATTAGCTTATTGGAGAATATTACAAACGTCTGACAAAAGTGAAAAATGTAAATTTCCAATTTCAACCAAACATGCTAGAAATGCTCCAATTGAGCTAATTAGCTTATTGTGAGAATATTACAAACGTCTGACAAAACTGAAAAATGTAAATTTCCAATTTCAACCAAACATGCTAGAAATGCTCCAATTGAACTAATTAGCTTATTGTGAGAATATTGCAATTGTCTGACAAAAGTGAAAAATGTAAATTTCCAATTTCAACCAAACATGCTAGAAATGCTCCAATTGAGCTAATTAGCTTATTGTGAGAATATTACAAACGTCTGACAAAACTGAAAAATGTAATTTTCCAATTTCAACCAAACATGCTAGAAATGCTCCAATTGAGCTAATTAGCTTATTGTGAGAATATTACAAACGTCTGACAAAATTGAAAAATGTAAATTTCCAATTTCAACCAAACATGCTAGAATTGCTCAAATTGCGCAAATAAGCCTACTGTAAGAATTTTACAAACGTCTGACAAAACTGAAAAATGTAAATTTCCAATTTCAACCAAACATGCTAGAAATGCTCAAATTGCGCAAATAAGCCTACTGTAAGAATTTTACAACCGTCTGACAAAAGTGAAAAATGTAAATTTCCAATTAAAAACCAAACATGCTAGAAATGCTCCAATTGAGCTAATTAGCTTATTGTGAGAATATTACAAACGTCTGACAAAACTGAAAAAAATGTAAATTTTCAATTTCAACCAAACATGCTAGAAATGCTCCAATTGAGCTAATTAGCTTATTGTAAGAATTTTACAAACGTCTGACAAAACTGAAAAATGTAAATTTCCAACTTCAACCAAACATGCTAGAAATGCTCAAATTGCGCAAATAAGCCTACTGTAAGAATTTTACAAACGTCTGACAAAAGTGAAAAATGTGAAATTCCAATTTCAACCAAACATGCTAGAAATGCTCCAAGTGAGCTAATTAGCTTATTGTGAGAATATTACAAACGTCTGACCAAACTGAAAAATGTAATTTTCCAATTTCAACCAAACATGCTAGAAATGCTCTAATTGAGCTAATTAGCTTATTGTGAGAATATTACAAACGTCTGACAAAACTGAAAAATGTAAATTTCCAATTTCAACCAAACATGCTAGAAATGCTCCAATTGAGCTAATTAGCTTATTGTGAGAATATTACAAACGTCTGACAAAAGTGAAAAATGTTAATTTCCAATTTCAACCAAACATGCTAGAAATGCTCCAAGTGAGCTAATTAGCTTATTGTGAGAATATTACAAACGTCTGACAAAACTGAAAAATGTAAATTTCCAATTTCAACCAAACATGCTAGAAATGCTCCAAGTGAGCTAATTAGCTTATTGTGAGAATATTACAAACGTCTGACAAAAGTGAAAAATGAAAATTTCCAATTAAAAACCAAACATGCTAGAAATGCTCCAATTGAGCTAATTAGCTTATTGTGAGAATATTACAAACGTCTGACAAAACTGAAAAAAATGTAAATTTCCAATTTCAACCAAACATGCTAGAAATGCTCCAATTGAGCTAATTAGCTTATTGTAAGAATTTTACAAACGTCTGACAAAACTGAAAAATGTAAATTTCCAATTTCAACCAAACATGCTAGAAATGCTCAAATTGCGCAAATAAGCCTACTGTAAGAATTTTACAAACGTCTGACAAAAGTGAAAAATGTGAAATTCCAATTTCAACCAAACATGCTAGAAATGCTCCAAGTGAGCTAATTAGCTTATTGTGAGAATATTACAAGCGTCTGACAAAACTGAAAAATGTAATTTTCCAATTTCAACCAAACATGCTAGAAATGCTCCAATTGAGCTAATTAGCTTATTGTGAGAATATTACAAACGTCTGACAAAACTGAAAAATGTAAATTTCCAATTTCAACCAAACATGCTAGAAATGCTCCAATTGAGCTAATTAGCTAATTGTGAGAATATTGCAATTGTTTGACAAAAGTGAAAAATGTAAATTTCCAATTTCAACCAAACATGCTAGAAATGCTCCAATTGAGCTAATTAGCTTATTGTGAGAATATTACAAACGTCTGACAACACTGAAAAATGTAAATTTCCAATTTCAACCAAACATGCTAGAAATGCTCCAATTGAGCTAATTAGCTTATTGTGAGAATATTGTAATTGTCTGACAAAACTGAAAGATGTAAATTTCCAATTTCAACCAAACATGCTAGAAATGCTCCAATTGAGCTAATTAGCTTATTGTGAGAATATTACAAACGTCTGACAACACTGAAAAATGTAAATTTCCAATTTCAACCAAACATGCTAGAAATGCTCCAATTGAGCTAATTAGCTTATTGTGAGAATATTGTAATTGTCTGACAAAACTGAAAGATGTAAATTTCCAATTTCAACCAAACATTCTAGAAATGCTCCAATTGAGCTAATTAGCTTATTGAGAGAATATTGCAATTGTCTGACAAAAGTGAAAAATGTGAATTTCCAATTTTGACCAAACATGCTAGAAATGCTCCAATTGAGCTAATTAGCTTATTGCGAGAGTATTACAAACTTCTGACAAACATGATAAATGTAAGTTTCCAATTTCAACCAAACATGCTAGAAATGCTCCAATTGAGCTAATTAGCTTATTGCGAGAGTATTACAAACTTCTGACAAACATGATAAATATAAATTTCCAATTTCAACCAAACATGCTAGAAATGCTCTAATTGAGCTAATTAGCTTATTGTGAGAATATTACAAACGTCTGACAAAACTGAAAAATGTAAATTTCCAATTTCAACCAAACATGCTAGAAATGCTCCAATTGAGCTAATTAGCTAATTGTGAGAATATTGCAATTGTTTGACAAAAGTGAAAAATGTAAATTTCCAATTTCAACCAAACATGCTAGAAATGCTCCAATTGAGCTAATTAGCTTATTGTGAGAATATTACAAACGTCTGACAACACTGAAAAATGTAAATTTCCAATTTCAACCAAACATGCTAGAAATGCTCCAATTGAGCTAATTAGCTTATTGTGAGAATATTGTAATTGTCTGACAAAACTGAAAAATGTAAATTTCCAATTTCAACCAAACATGCTAGAAATGCTCCAATTGAGCTAATTAGCTTATTGTGAGAATATTGCAATTGTCTGACAAAAGTGAAAAATGTAAATTTCCAATTTCAACCAAACATGCTAGAAATGCTCCAATTGAGCTAATTAGCTTATTGTGAGAATATTACAAACGTCTGACAACACTGAAAAATTCAAATTTCCAATTTCAACCAAACATGCTAGAAATGCTCCAATTGAGCTAATTAGCTTATTGTGAGAATATTGCAATTGTCTGACAAAAGTGAAAAATGTAAATTTCCAATTTCAACCAAACATGCTAGAAATGCTCCAATTGAGCTAATTAGCTTATTGTGAGAATATTACAAACGTCTGACAAAAGTGAAAAATGTAAATTTCCAATTTCAACCAAACATGCTAGAAATGCTCCAATTGAGCTAATTAGCTTATTGTGAGAATATTACAAACGTCTGACAAACATGATAAATATAAATTTCCAATTTCAACCAAACATGCTAGAAATGCTCCAATTGAGCTAATTAGCTTATTGTGAGAATATTGTAATTGTCTGACAAAACTGAAAGATGTAAATTTCCAATTTCAACCAAACATTCTAGAAATGCTCCAATTGAGCTAATTAGCTTATTGAGAGAATATTGCAATTGTCTGACAAAAGTGAAAAATGTGAATTTCCAATTTCGACCAAACATGCTAGAAATGCTCCAATTGAGCTAATTAGCTTATTGCGAGAGTATTACAAACTTCTGACAAACATGATAAATGTAAATTTCCAATTTCAACCAAACATGCTAGAAATGCTCCAATTGAGCTAATTAGCTTATTGCGAGAGTATTACAAACTTCTGACAAACATGATAAATATAAATTTCCAATTTCAACCAAACATGCTAGAAATGCTCTAATTGAGCTAATTAGCTTATTGTGAGAATATTACAAACGTCTGACAAAACTGAAAAATGTAAATTTCCAATTTCAACCAAACATGCTAGAAATGCTCCAATTGAGCTAATTAGCTAATTGTGAGAATATTGCAATTGTTTGACAAAAGTGAAAAATGTAAATTTCCAATTTCAACCAAACATGCTAGAAATGCTCCAATTGAGCTAATTAGCTTATTGTGAGAATATTACAAACGTCTGACAACACTGAAAAATGTAAATTTCCAATTTCAACCAAACATGCTAGAAATGCTCCAATTGAGCTAATTAGCTTATTGTGAGAATATTGTAATTGTCTGACAAAACTGAAAAATGTAAATTTCCAATTTCAACCAAACATGCTAGAAATGCTCCAATTGAGCTAATTAGCTTATTGTGAAAATATTACAAACGTCTGACAAACATGATAAATGTAAATTTCCAATTTCAACCAAACATGCTAGAAATGCTCCAATTGAGCTAATTAGCTTATTGTGAGAATATTACAAACGTCTGACAAAACTGAAAAATGTAAATTTCCAATTTCAACCAAACATGCTAGAAATGCTCCAATTGAGCTAATTAGCTTATTGTGAGAATATTACAAACGTCTGACAACACTGAAAAATTCAAATTTCCAATTTCAACCAAACATGCTAGAAATGCTCCAATTGAGCTAATTAGCTTATTGTGAGAATATTGCAATTGTCTGACAAAAGTGAAAAATGTAAATTTCCAATTTCAACCAAACATGCTAGAAATGCTCCAATTGAGCTAATTAGCTTATTGTGAGAATATTACAAACGTCTGACAAAAGTGAAAAATGTAAATTTCCAATTTCAACCAAACATGCTAGAAATGCTCCAATTGAGCTAATTAGCTCATTGTGAGAATATTACAAACGTCTGACAAACATGATAAATATAAATTTCCAATTTCAACCAAACATGCTAGAAATGCTCCAATTGAGCTAATTAGCTTATTGTGAGAATATTACAAACTTCTGACAAACATGATAAATATAAATTTCCAATTTCAACCAAACATGCTAGAAATGCTCTAATTGAGCTAATTAGCTTATTGTGAGAATATTACAAACGTCTGACAAAACTGAAAAATGTAAATTTCCAATTTCAACCAAACATGCTAGAAATGCTCCAATTGAGCTAATTAGCTAATTGTGAGAATATTGCAATTGTTTGACAAAAGTGAAAAATGTAAATTTCCAATTTCAACCAAACATGCTAGAAATGCTCCAATTGAGCTAATTAGCTTATTGTGAGAATATTACAAACGTCTGACAACACTGAAAAATGTAAATTTCCAATTTCAACCAAACATGCTAGAAATGCTCCAATTGAGCTAATTAGCTTATTGTGAGAATATTGTAATTGTCTGACAAAACTGAAAAATGTAAATTTCCAATTTCAACCAAACATGCTAGAAATGCTCCAATTGAGCTAATTAGCTTATTGTGAAAATATTACAAACGTCTGACAAACATGATAAATGTAAATTTCCAATTTCAACCAAACATGCTAGAAATGCTCCAATTGAGCTAATTAGCTTATTGTGAGAATATTACAAACGTCTGACAAAACTGAAAAATGTAAATTTCCAATTTCAACCAAACATGCTAGAAATGCTCCAATTGAGCTAATTAGCTTATTGTGAGAATATTACAAACGTCTGACAACACTGAAAAATTCAAATTTCCAATTTCAACCAAACATGCTAGAAATGCTCCAATTGAGCTAATTAGCTTATTGTGAGAATATTGCAATTGTCTGACAAAAGTGAAAAATGTAAATTTCCAATTTCAACCAAACATGCTAGAAATGCTCCAATTGAGCTAATTAGCTTATTGTGAGAATATTACAAACGTCTGACAAAAGTGAAAAATGTAAATTTCCAATTTCAACCAAACATGCTAGAAATGCTCCAATTGAGCTAATTAGCTTATTGTGAGAATATTACAAACGTCTGACAAACATGATAAATATAAATTTCCAATTTCAATCAAACATGCTAGAAATGCTCCAATTGAGCTAATTAGCTTATTGTGAGAATATTGTAATTGTCTGACAAAACTGAAAGATGTAAATTTCCAATTTCAACCAAACATTCTAGAAATGCTCCAATTGAGCTAATTAGCTTATTGAGAGAATATTGCAATTGTCTGACAAAAGTGAAAAATGTGAATTTCCAATTTCGACCAAACATGCTAGAAATGCTCCAATTGAGCTAATTAGCTTATTGCGAGAGTATTACAAACTTCTGACAAACATGATAAATGTAAATTTCCAATTTCAACCAAACATGCTAGAAATGCTCCAATTGAGCTAATTAGCTTATTGCGAGAGTATTACAAACTTCTGACAAACATGATAAATATAAATTTCCAATTTCAACCAAACATGCTAGAAATGCTCTAATTGAGCTAATTAGCTTATTGTGAGAATATTACAAACGTCTGACAAAACTGAAAAATGTAAATTTCCAATTTCAACCAAACATGCTAGAAATGCTCCAATTGAGCTAATTAGCTAATTGTGAGAATATTGCAATTGTTTGACAAAAGTGAAAAATGTAAATTTCCAATTTCAACCAAACATGCTAGAAATGCTCCAATTGAGCTAATTAGCTTATTGTGAGAATATTACAAACGTCTGACAACACTGAAAAATGTAAATTTCCAATTTCAACCAAACATGCTAGAAATGCTCCAATTGAGCTAATTAGCTTATTGTGAGAATATTGTAATTGTCTGACAAAACTGAAAAATGTAAATTTCCAATTTCAACCAAACATGCTAGAAATGCTCCAATTGAGCTAATTAGCTTATTGTGAAAATATTACAAACGTCTGACAAACATGATAAATGTAAATTTCCAATTTCAACCAAACATGCTAGAAATGCTCCAATTGAGCTAATTAGCTTATTGTGAGAATATTACAAACGTCTGACAAAACTGAAAAATGTAAATTTCCAATTTCAACCAAACATGCTAGAAATGCTCCAATTGAGCTAATTAGCTTATTGTGAGAATATTACAAACGTCTGACAACACTGAAAAGTTCAAATTTCCAATTTCAACCAAACATGCTAGAAATGCTCCAATTGAGCTAATTAGCTTATTGTGAGAATATTGCAATTGTCTGACAAAAGTGAAAAATGTAAATTTCCAATTTCAACCAAACATGCTAGAAATGCTCCAATTGAGCTAATTAGCTTATTGTGAGAATATTACAAACGTCTGACAAAAGTGAAAAATGTAAATTTCCAATTTCAACCAAACATGCTAGAAATGCTCCAATTGAGCTAATTAGCTTATTGTGAGAATATTACAAACGTCTGACAAACATGATAAATATAAATTTCCAATTTCAACCAAACATGCTAGAAATGCTCCAATTGAGCTAATTAGCTTATTGTGAGAATATTACAAACGTCTGACAAAACTGAAAAATGTAAATTTCCAATTTCAACCAAACATGCTAGAAATGCTCAAATTGCGCAAATAAGCCTACTGTAGGAATTTTACAAACGTCTGACAAAACTGAAAAATGTAAATTTCCAATTTCAACCAAACATGCTAGAAATGCTCCAATTGAGCTAATTAGCTTATTGTGAGAATATTACAAACGTCTGACAAAACTGAAAAATGTAAATTTCCAATTTCAACCAAACATGCTAGAAATGCTCCAATTGAGCTAATTAGCTTATTGTGAGAATATTGCAATTGTCTGACAAAAGTGAAAAATGTAAATTTCCAATTTCAACCAAACATGCTAGAAATGCTCCAATTGAGCTAATTAGCTTATTGTGAGAATATTAAAAACGTCTGACAAAACTGAAAAATGTAATTTTCCAATTTCAACCAAACATGCTAGAAATGCTCCAATTGAGCTAATTAGCTTATTGTGAGAATATTACAAACGTCTCACAAAACTGAAAAACGTAAAGTTCCAATTTCAACCAAACATGCTAGAAATGCTCCAATTGAGCTAATTAGCTTATTGTGAGAATATTGCAATTGTCTGACAAAAGTGAAAAATGTAAATTTCCAATTTCAACCAAACATGCTAGAAATGCTCCAATTGAGCTAATTAGCTTATTGTGAGAGTATTACAAACGTCTGACAAAAGTGAAAAATGTAAATTTCCAATTTCAACCAAACATGCTAGAAATGCTCCAATTGAGCTAATTAGCTAATTGTGAGAATATTGCATATGTTTGACAAAAGTGAAAAATGTAAATTTCCAATTTCAACCAAACATGCTAGAAATGCTCCAATTGAGCTAATTAGCTTATTGTGAGAATATTGTAATTGTCTGACAAAACTGAAAAATGTAAATTTCCAATTTCAACCAAACATGCTAGAAATGCTCCAATTGAGCTAATTAGCTTATTGTGAAAATATTACAAACGTCTGACAAACATGATAAATGCAAATTTCCAATTTCAACCAAACATGCTAGAAATGCTCCAATTGAGCTAATTAGCTTATTGTGAGAATATTACAAACGTCTGACAAAACTGAAAAATGTAAATTTCCAATTTCAACCAAACATGCTAGAAATGCTCCAATTGAGCTAATTAACTTATTGTGAGAATATTACAAACGTCTGACAACACTGAAAAATTCAAATTTCCAATTTCAACCAAACATGCTAGAAATGCTCCAATTGAGCTAATTAGCTTATTGTGAGAATATTGCAATTGTCTGACAAAAGTGAAAAATGTAAATTTCCAATTTCAACCAAACATCCTAGAAATGCTCCAATTGAGCTAATTAGCTTATTGTGAGAATATTACAAACGTCTGACAAAAGTGAAAAATGTAAATTTCCAATTTCAACCAAACATGCTAGAAATGCTCCAATTGAGCTAATTAGCTTATTGTGAGAATATTACAAACGTCTGACAAACATGATAAATATAAATTTCCAATTTCAACCAAACATGCTAGAAATGCTCCAATTGAGCTAATTAGCTTATTGTGAGAATATTACAAACGTCTGACAAAACTGAAAAATGTAAATTTCCAATTTCAACCAAACATGCTAGAAATGCTCAAATTGCGCAAATAAGCCTACTGTAGGAATTTTACAAACGTCTGACAAAACTGAAAAATGTAAATTTCCAATTTCAACCAAACATGCTAGAAATGCTCCAATTGAGCTAATTAGCTTATTGTGAGAATATTACAAACATCTGACAAAACTGAAAAATGTAAATTTCCAATTTCAACCAAACATGCTAGAAATGCTCCAATTGAGCTAATTAGCTTATTGTGAGAATATTAAAAACGTCTGACAAAACTGAAAAATGTAATTTTCCAATTTCAACCAAACATGCTAGAAATGCTCCAATTGAGCTAATTAGCTTATTGTGAGAATATTACAAACGTCTCACAAAACTGAAAAATGTAAAGTTCCAATTTCAACCAAACATGCTAGAAATGCTCCAATTGAGCTAATTAGCTTATTGTGAGAATATTGCAATTGTCTGACAAAAGTGAAAAATGTAAATTTCCAATTTCAACCAAACATGCTAGAAATGCTCCAATTGAGCTAATTAGCTTATTGTGAGAGTATTACAAACGTCTGACAAAAGTGAAAAATGTAAATTTCCAATTTCAACCAAACATGCTAGAAATGCTCCAATTGAGCTAATTAGCTTATTGTGAGAATATTACAAACGTCTGACAAAACTGAAAAATGTAAATTTCCAATTTCAACCAAACATGCTAGAAATGCTCCAATTGAGCTAATTAGCTTATTGTGAGAATATTACAAACGTGTGACAAAACTGAAAAATGTAAATTTCCAATTTCAACCAAACATGCTAGAAATGCTCCAATTGAGCTAATTAGCTTATTGTGAGAATATTGCAATTGTCTGACAAAAGTGAGAAATGTAAATTTCCAATTTCAACCAAACATGCTAGAATTGCTCCAATTGAGCTAATTAGCTTATTGTGAGAATATTAAAAACGTCTGACAAAACTGAAAAATGTAATTTTCCAATTTCAACCAAACATGCTAGAAATGCTCCAATTGAGCTAATTAGCTTATTGTGAGAATATTACAAACGTCTGATAAAACTGAAAAATGTAAATTTCCAATTTCAACCAAACATGCTAGAAATGCTCCAATTGAGCTAATTAGCTTATTGTGAGAATATTGCAATTGTCTGACAAAAGTGAAAAATGTAAATTTCCAATTTCAACCAAACATGCTAGAAATGCTCCAATTGAGCTAATTAGCTTATTGTGAGAATATTGCAATTGTCTGACAAAAGTGAAAAATGTAAATTTCCAATTTCAACCAAACATGCTAGAAATGCTCCAATTGAGCTAATTAGCTTATTGTGAGAATATTACAAACGTCTGACAAAACTGAAAAATGTAAATTTTCAATTTCAACCAAACATGCTAGAAATGCTCCAATTGAGCTAATTAGCTTATTGTGAGAATATTACAAACGTCTGACAACACTGAAAAATGTAAATTTCCAATTTCAACCAAACATGCTAGAAATGCTCCAATTGAGCTAATTAGCTTATTGTGAAAATATTACAAACGTCTGACAAACATGATAAATGTAAATTTCCAATTTCAACCAAACATGCTAGAAATGCTCCAATTGAGCTAATTAGCTTATTGTGAGAATATTACAAACGTCTGACAAACATGATAAATATAAATTTCCAATTTCAACCAAACATGCTAGAAATGCTCCAATTGAGCTAATTAGCTTATTGTGAGAATATTACAAACGTCTCACAAAACTGAAAAATGTAAAGTTCCAATTTCAACCAAACATGCTAGAAATGCTCCAATTGAGCTAATTAGCTTATTGTGAGAATATTGCAATTGTCTGACAAAAGTGAAAAATGTAAATTTCCAATTTCAACCAAACATGCTAGAAATGCTCCAATTGAGCTAATTAGCTTATTGTGAGAATATTACAAACGTCTGACAAAACTGAAAAATGTAAATTTCCAATTTCAACCAAACATGCTAGAAATGCTCCAATTGAGCTAATTAGCTTATTGTGAGAATATTGCAATTGTCTGACAAAAGTGAAAAATGTAAATTTCCAATTTCAACCAAACATGCTAGAAATGCTCCAATTGAGCTAATTAGCTTATTGTGAGAATATTAAAAACGTCTGACAAAACTGAAAAATGTAATTTTCCAATTTCAACCAAACATGCTAGAAATGCTCCAATTGAGCTAATTAGCTTATTGTGAGAATATTACAAACGTCTCACAAAACTGAAAAATGTAAAGTTCCAATTTCAACCAAACATGCTAGAAATGCTCCAATTGAGCTAATTAGCTTATTGTGAGAATATTGCAATTGTCTGACAAAAGTGAAAAATGTAATTTTCCAATTTCAACCAAACATGCTAGAAATGCTCCAATTGAGCTAATTAGCTTATTGTGAGAGTATTACAAACGTCTGACAAAAGTGAAAAATGTAAATTTCCAATTTCAACCAAACATGCTAGAAATGCTCCAATTGAGCTAATTAGCTAATTGTGAGAATATTGCAATTGTTTGACAAAAGTGAAAAATGTAAATTTCCAATTTCAACCAAACATGCTAGAAATGCTCCAATTGAGCTAATTAGCTTATTGTGAGAATATTACAAACGTCTGACAACACTGAAAAATGTAAATTTCCAATTTCAACCAAACATGCTAGAAATGCTCCAATTGAGCTAATTAGCTTATTGTGAGAATATTGTAATTGTCTGACAAAACTGAAAAATGTAAATTTCCAATTTCAACCAAACATGCTAGAAATGCTCCAATTGAGCTAATTAGCTTATTGTGAAAATATTACAAACGTCTGACAAACATGATAAATGTAAATTTCCAATTTCAACCAAACATGCTAGAAATGCTCCAATTGAGCTAATTAGCTTATTGTGAGAATATTACAAACGTCTGACAAAACTGAAAAATGTAAATTTCCAATTTCAACCAAACATGCTAGAAATGCTCCAATTGAGCTAATTAGCTTATTGTGAGAATATTACAAACGTCTGACAACACTGAAAAATTCAAATTTCCAATTTCAACCAAACATGCTAGAAATGCTCCAATTGAGCTAATTAGCTTATTGTGAGAATATTGCAATTGTCTGACAAAAGTGAAAAATGTAAATTTCCAATTTCAACCAAACATGCTAGAAATGCTCCAATTGAGCTAATTAGCTTATTGTGAGAATATTACAAACGTCTGACAAAAGTGAAAAATGTAAATTTCCAATTTCAACCAAACATGCTAGAAATGCTCCAATTGAGCTAATTAGCTTATTGTGAGAATATTACAAACGTCTGACAAACATGATAAATATAAATTTCCAATTTCAACCAAACATGCTAGAAATGCTCCAATTGAGCTAATTAGCTTATTGTGAGAATATTACAAACGTCTGACAAAACTGAAAAATGTAAATTTCCAATTTCAACCAAACATGCTAGAAATGCTCAAATTGCGCAAATAAGCCTACTGTAGGAATTTTACAAACGTCTGACAAAACTGAAAAATGTAAATTTCCAATTTCAACCAAACATGCTAGAAATGCTCCAATTGAGCTAATTAGCTTATTGTGAGAATATTACAAACGTCTGACAAAACTGAAAAATGTAAATTTCCAATTTCAACCAAACATGCTAGAAATGCTCCAATTGAGCTAATTAGCTTATTGTGAGAATATTAAAAACGTCTGACAAAACTGAAAAATGTAATTTTCCAATTTCAACCAAACATGCTAGAAATGCTCCAATTGAGCTAATTAGCTTATTGTGAGAATATTACAAACGTCTCACAAAACTGAAAAATGTAAAGTTCCAATTTCAACCAAACATGCTAGAAATGCTCCAATTGAGCTAATTAGCTTATTGTGAGAATATTGCAATTGTCTGACAAAAGTGAAAAATGTAAATTTCCAATTTCAACCAAACATGCTAGAAATGCTCCAATTGAGCTAATTAGCTTATTGTGAGAGTATTACAAACGTCTGACAAAAGTGAAAAATGTAAATTTCCAATTTCAACCAAACATGCTAGAAATGCTCCAATTGAGCTAATTAGCTTATTGTGAGAATATTACAAACGTCTGACAAAACTGAAAAATGTAAATTTCCAATTTCAACCAAACATGCTAGAAATGCTCCAATTGAGCTAATTAGCTTATTGTGAGAATATTACAAACGTGTGACAAAACTGAAAAATGTAAATTTCCAATTTCAACCAAACATGCTAGAAATGCTCCAATTGAGCTAATTAGCTTATTGTGAGAATATTGCAATTGTCTGACAAAAGTGAGAAATGTAAATTTCCAATTTCAACCAAACATGCTAGAAATGCTCTAATTGAGCTAATTAGCTTATTGTGAGAATATTACAAACGTCTGACAAAAGTGAAAAATGTAAATTTCCAATTTCAACCAAACATGCTAGAAATGCTCCAATTGAGCTAATTAGCTTATTGTGAGAATATTACAAACGTCTGACAAACATGATAAATATAAATTTCCAATTTCAACCAAACATGCTAGAAATGCTCCAATTGAGCTAATTAGCTTATTGTGAGAATATTACAAACGTCTGACAAAAGTGAAAAATGTAAATTTCCAATTTCAACCAAACATGCTAGAAATGCTCCAATTGAGCTAATTAGCTTATTGTGAGAATATTACAAACGTCTGACAAACATGATAAATATAAATTTCCAATTTCAACCAAACATGCTAGAAATGCTCCAATTGAGCTAATTAGCTTATTGTGAGAATATTGCAATTGTCTGACAAAAGTGAAAAATGTAAATTTCCAATTTCAACCAAACATGCTAGAAATGCTCCAATTGAGCTAATTAGCTTATTGTGAGAGTATTGCAATTGTCTGACAAAAGTGAAAAATGTAAATTTCCAATTTCAACCAAACATGCTAGAAATGCTCCAATTGAGCTAATTAGCTTATTGTGAGAATATTAAAAACGTCTGACAAAACTGAAAAATGTAATTTTCCAATTTCAACCAAACATGCTAGAAATGCTCCAATTGAGCTAATTAGCTTATTGTGAGAATATTACAAACGTCTGACAACACTGAAAAATGTAATTTTCCAATTTCAACCAAACATGCTAGAAATGCTCCAATTGAGCTAATTAGCTTATTGTGAGAGTATTACAAACGTCTGACAAAAGTGAAAAATGTAAATTTCCAATTTCAACCAAACATGCTAGAAATGCTCCAATTGAGCTAATTAGCTAATTGTGAGAATATTGCAATTGTTTGACAAAAGTGAAAAATGTAAATTTCCAATTTCAACCAAACATGCTAGAAATGCTCCAATTGAGCTAATTAGCTTATTGTGAGAATATTACAAACGTCTGAAAACACTGAAAAATGTAAATTTCCAATTTCAACCAAACATGCTAGAAATGCTCCAATTGAGCTAATTAGCTTATTGTGAGAATATTGTAATTGTCTGACAAAACTGAAAAATGTAAATTTCCAATTTCAACCAAACATGCTAGAAATGCTCCAATTGAGCTAATTAGCTTATTGTGAGAATATTACAAACGTCTGACAAACATGATAAATGTAAATTTCCAATTTCAACCAAACATGCTAGAAATGCTCCAATTGAGCTAATTAGCTTATTGTGAGAATATTACAAACGTCTGACAACACTGAAAAATTCAAATTTCCAATTTCAACCAAACATGCTAGAAATGCTCCAATTGAGCTAATTAGCTTATTGTGAGAATATTGCAATTGTCTGACAAAAGTGAAAAATGTAAATTTCCAATTTCAACCAAACATGCTAGAAATGCTCCAATTGAGCTAATTAGCTTATTGTGAGAATATTACAAACGTCTGACAAAAGTGAAAAATGTAAATTTCCAATTTCAACCAAACATGCTAGAAATGCTCCAATTGAGCTAATTAGCTTATTGTGAGAATATTACAAACGTCTGACAAACATGATAAATATAAATTTCCAATTTCAACCAAACATGCTAGAAATGCTCCAATTGAGCTAATTAGCTTATTGTGAGAATATTACAAACGTCTGACAAAACTGAAAAATGTAAATTTCCAATTTCAACCAAACATGCTAGAAATGCTCAAATTGCGCAAATAAGCCTACTGTAGGAATTTTACAAACGTCTGACAAAACTGAAAAATGTAAATTTCCAATTTCAACCAAACATGCTAGAAATGCTCCAATTGAGCTAATTAGCTTATTGTGAGAATATTACAAACGTCTGACAAAACTGAAAAATGTAAATTTCCAATTTCAACCAAACATGCTAGAAATGCTCCAATTGAGCTAATTAGCTTATTGTGAGAATATTGCAATTGTCTGACAAAAGTGAAAAATGTAAATTTCCAATTTCAACCAAACATGCTAGAAATGCTCCAATTGAGCTAATTAGCTTATTGTGAGAATATTAAAAACGTCTGACAAAACTGAAAAATGTAATTTTCCAATTTCAACCAAACATGCTAGAAATGCTCCAATTGAGCTAATTAGCTTATTGTGAGAATATTACAAACGTCTCACAAAACTGAAAAATGTAAAGTTCCAATTTCAACCAAACATGCTAGAAATGCTCCAATTGAGCTAATTAGCTTATTGTGAGAATATTGCAATTGTCTGACAAAAGTGAAAAATGTAAACTTCCAATTTCAACCAAACATGCTAGAAATGCTCCAATTGAGCTAATTAGCTTATTGTGAGAGTATTACAAACGTCTGACAAAAGTGAAAAATGTAAATTTCCAATTTCAACCAAACATGCTAGAAATGCTCCAATTGAGCTAATTAGCTTATTGTGAGAATATTACAAACGTCTGACAAAACTGAAAAATGTAAATTTCCAATTTCAACCAAACATGCTAGAAATGCTCCAATTGAGCTAATTAGCTTATTGTGAGAATATTACAAACGTCTGACAAAACTGAAAAATGTAAATTTCCAATTTCAACCAAACATGCTAGAAATGCTCCAATTGAGCTAATTAGCTTATTGTGAGAATATTGCAATTGTCTGACAAAAGTGAGAAATGTAAATTTCCAATTTCAACCAAACATGCTAGAATTGCTCCAATTGAGCTAATTAGCTTATTGTGAGAATATTAAAAACGTCTGACAAAACTGAAAAATGTAATTTTCCAATTTCAACCAAACATGCTAGAAATGCTCCAATTGAGCTAATTAGCTTATTGTGAGAATATTACAAACGTCTGATAAAACTGAAAAATGTAAATTTCCAATTTCAACCAAACATGCTAGAAATGCTCCAATTGAGCTAATTAGCTTATTGTGAGAATATTGCAATTGTCTGACAAAAGTGAAAAATGTAAATTTCCAATTTCAACCAAACATGCTAGAAATGCTCCAATTGAGCTAATTAGCTTATTGTGAGAATATTGCAATTGTCTGACAAAAGTGAAAAATGTAAATTTCCAATTTCAACCAAACATGCTAGAAATGCTCCAATTGAGCTAATTAGCTTATTGTGAGAATATTACAAACGTCTGACAAAACTGAAAAATGTAAATTTTCAATTTCAACCAAACATCCTAGAAATGCTCCAATTGAGCTAATTAGCTTATTGTGAGAATATTACAAACGTCTGACAACACTGAAAAATGTAAATTTCCAATTTCAACCAAACATGCTAGAAATGCTCCAATTGAGCTAATTAGCTTATTGTGAAAATATTACAAACGTCTGACAAACATGATAAATGTAAATTTCCAATTTCAACCAAACATGCTAGAAATGCTCTAATTGAGCTAATTAGTTTATTGTGAGAATATTACAACTGTCTGACAAAACTAAAAAATGTAAATTTCCAATTTCAACCAAACATGCTAGAAATGCTCCAATTGAGCTAATTAGCTTATTGTGAGAATATTACAAACGTCTGACAAAAGTGAAAAATGTAAATTTCCAATTTCAACCAAACATGCTAGAAATGCTCCAATTGAGCTAATTAGCTTATTGTGATAATATTACAAACGTCTGACAAACATGATTAATTTAAATTTCCAATTTCAACCAAACATGCTAGAAATTTTCTAATTGAGCTAATTAGCTTATTGTGAGAATATTACAAACGTCTGACAAAACTGAAAAATGTAAATTTCCAATTTCAACCAAACATGCTAGAAATGCTCCAATTGAGCTAATTAGCTTATTGTGAGAATATTACAAACGTCTGACAAAAGTGAAAAATGTAAATTTCCAATTTCAACAAAACATGCTAGAAATGCTCCAAGTGAGCTAATTAGCTTATTGTGAGAATATTACAAACGTCTGACAAAACTGAAAAATGTAATTTTCCAATTTCAACCAAACATGCTAGAAATGCTCCAAGTGAGCTAATTAGCTTATTGTGAGAATATTACAAACGTCTGACAAAAGTGAAAAATGAAAATTTCCAATTAAAAACCAAACATGCTAGAAATGCTCCAATTGAGCTAATTAGCTTATTGTGAGAATATTACAAATGTCTGACAAAACTGAAAAAAATGTAAATTTCCAATTTCAACCAAACATGCTAGAAATGCTCCAATTGAGCTAATTAGCTTATTGTAAGAATTTTACAAACGTCTGACAAAACTGAAAAATGTAAATTTCCAATTTCAACCAAACATGCTAGAAATGCTCAAATTGCGCAAATAAGCCTACTGTAAGAATTTTACAAACGTCTGACATAAGTGAAAAATGTGAAATTCCAATTTCAACCAAACATGCTAGAAATGCTCCAAGTGAGCTAATTAGCTTATTGTGAGAATATTACAAACGTCTGACAAAAGTGAAAAATGTAAATTTCCAATTTCAACCAAACATGCTAGAAATGCTCCAAGTGAGCTAATTAGCTTATTGTGAGAATATTACAAACGTCTGACAAAACTGAAAAATGTAATTTTCCAATTTCAACCAAACATGCTAGAAATGCTCCAATTGAGCTAATTAGCTTATTGTGAGAATATTACAAACGTCTGACAAAACTGAAAAATGTAAATTTCCAATTTCAACCAAACATGCTAGAAATGCTCCAATTGAGCTAATTAGCTTATTGTGAGAATATTACAAACGTCTGACAAAACTGAAAAATGTAAATTTCCAATTTCAACCAAACATGCTAGAAATGCTCCAAGTGAGCTAATTAGCTTATTGTGAGAATATTACAAACGTCTGACAAAACTGAAAAATGTAAATTTCCAAGTTCAACCAAACATGCTAGAAATGCTCCAATTGAGCTAATTAGCTTATTGTGAGAATATTACAAACGTCTGACAAAACTGAAAAATGTAAATTTCCAATTTCAACCAAACATGCTAGAAATGCTCCAATTGAGCTAATTAGCTTATTGTGAGAATATTACAAACGTCTGACAAAACTGAAAAATGTAAATTTCCAATTTCAACCAAACATGCTAGAAATGCTCCAATTGAGCTAATTAGCTAATTGTGAGAATATTGCAAATGTTTGACAAAAGTGAAAAATGTAAATTTCCAATTTCAACCAAACATGCTAGAAATGCTCCAATTGAGCTAATTAGCTTATTGTGAGAATATTGTAATTGTCTGACAAAACTGAAAAATGTAAATTTCCAATTTCAACCAAACATGCTAGAAATGCTCCAATTGAGCTAATTAGCTTATTGTGAGAATATTACAAACGTCTGACAAAAGTGAAAAATGTAAATTTCCAATTTCAACCAAACATGCTAGAAATGCTCCAATTGAGCTAATTAGCTTATTGTGAGAATATTACAAACGTCTGACAAACCTGAAAAATGTAAATTTCCAATTTCAACCAAACATGCTAGAAATGCTCCAATTGAGCTAATTAGCTAATTGTGAGAATATTGCAAATGTTTGACAAAAGTGAAAAATGTAAATTTCCAATTTCAACCAAACATGCTAGAAATGCTCCAATTGAGCTAATTAGCTTATTGTGAGAATATTACAAACGTCTGACAACACTGAAAAATGTAAATTTCCAATTTCAACCAAACATGCTAGAAATGCTCCAATTGAGCTAATTAGCTTATTGTGAGAATATTGTAATTGTCTGGCAAAACTGAAAAATGTAAATTTCCAATTTCAACCAAACATGCTAGAAATGCTCCAATTGAGCTAATTAGCTTATTGTGAGAATATTACAAACGTCTGACAAAAGTGAAAAATGTAAATTTCCAATTTCAACCAAACATGCTAGAAATGCTCCAATTGAGCTAATTAGCTTATTGTGAGAATATTACAAACGTCTGACAAAACTGAAAAATGTAAATTTCCAATTTCAACCAAACATTCTAGAAATGCTCCAATTGAGCTAATTAGCTTATTGAGAGAATATTGCAATTGTCTGACAAAAGTGAAAAATGTGAATTTCCAATTTCGACCAAACATGCTAGAAATGCTCCAATTGAGCTAATTAGCTTATTGCGAGAGTATTACAAACTTCTGACAAACATGATAAATGTAAATTTCCAATTTCAACCAAACATGCTAGAAATGCTCTAATTGAGCTAATTAGCTTATTGTGAGAATATTACAAACGTCTGACAAAACTGAAAAATGTAAATTTCCAATTTCAACCAAACATGCTAAAATGCTCCAATTGAGCTAATTAGCTAATTGTGAGATTATTGCAATTGTTTGACAAAAGTGAAAAATGTAAATTTCCAATTTCAACCAAACATGCTAGAAATGCTCCAATTGAGCTAATTAGCTTATTGTGAGAATATTACAAACGTCTGACAACACTGAAAAATGTAAATTTCCAATTTCAACCAAACATGCTAGAAATGCTCCAATTGAGCTAATTAGCTTATTGTGAGAATATTGTAATTGTCTGACAAAACTGAAAAATGTAAATTTCCAATTTCAACCAAACATGCTAGAAATGCTCCAATTGAGCTAATTAGCTTATTGTGAAAATATTACAAACGTCTGACAAACATGATAAATGTAAATTTCCAATTTCAACCAAACATGCTAGAAATGCTCCAATTGAGCTAATTAGCTAATTGTGAGAATATTACAAACGTCTGAAAAAACTGAAAAATGTAAATTTCCAATTTCAACCAAACATGCTAGAAATGCTCCAATTGAGCTAATTAGCTTATTGTGAGAATATTACAAACGTCTGACAACACTGAAAAATTCAAATTTCCAATTTCAACCAAACATGCTAGAAATGCTCCAATTGAGCTAATTAGCTTATTGTGAGAATATTGCAATTGTCTGACAAAAGTGAAAAATGTAAATTTCCAATTTCAACCAAACATGCTAGAAATGCTCCAATTGAGCTAATTAGCTTATTGTGAGAATATTACAAACGTCTGACAAAAGTGAAAAATGTAAATTTCCAATTTCAACCAAACATGCTAGAAATGCTCCAATTGAGCTAATTAGCTTATTGTGAGAATATTACAAACGTCTGACAAACATGATAAATATAAATTTCCAATTTCAACCAAACATGCTAGAAATGCTCCAATTGAGCTAATTAGCTTATTGTGAGAATATTACAAACGTCTGACAAAACTGAAAAATGTAAATTTCCAATTTCAACCAAACATGCTAGAAATGCTCAAATTGCGCAAATAAGCCTACTGTAGGAATTTTACAAACGTATGACAAAACTGAAAAATGTAAATTTCCAATTTCAACCAAACATGCTAGAAATGCTCCAATTGAGCTAATTAGCTTATTGTGAGAATATTACAAACGTCTGACAAACATGATAAATATAAATTTCCAATTTTAACCAAACATGCTAGAAATGCTCCAATTGAGCTAATTAGCTTATTGTGAGAATATTACAAACGTCTGACAAAACTGAAAAATGTAAATTTCCAATTTCAACCAAACATGCTAGAAATGCTCAAATTGCGCAAATAAGCCTACTGTAGGAATTTTACAAACGTCTGACAAAACTGAAAAATGTAAATTTCCAATTTCAACCAAACATGCTAGAAATGCTCCAATTGAGCTAATTAGCTTATTGTGAGAATATTACAAACTTCTGACAAAACTGAAAAATGTAAATTTCCAATTTCAACCAAACATGCTAGAAATGCTCCAATTGAGCTAATTAGCTTATTGTGAGAATATTAAAAACGTCTGACAAAACTGAAAAATGTAATTTTCCAATTTCAACCAAACATGCTAGAAATGCTCCAATTGAGCTAATTAGCTTATTGTGAGAATATTACAAACGTCTGACAAAACTGAAAAATGTAAAGTTCCAATTTCAACCAAACATGCTAGAAATGCTCCAATTGAGCTAATTAGCTTATTGTGAGAATATTGCAATTGTCTGACAAAAGTGAAAAATGTAAATTTCCAATTTCAACCAAACATGCTAGAAATGCTCCAATTGAGCTCATTAGCTTATTGTGAGAATATTACAAACGTCTGACAAAAGTGGAAATTGTAAATTTCCAATTTCAACCAAACATGCTAGAAATGCTCCAATTGAGCTATTTAGCTTATTGTGAGAATATTACAAACGTCTGACAAAACTGAAAAATGTAAATTTCCAATTTCAACCAAACATGCTAGAAATGCTCCAATTGAGCTAATTAGCTTATTGTGAGAATATTACAAACGTCTGACAAAACTGAAAAATGTAAATTTCCAATTTCAACCAAACATGCTAGAAATGCTCCAATTGAGCTAATTAGCTTATTGTGAGAATATTGCAATTGTCTGACAAAAGTGAGAAATGTAAATTTCCAATTTCAACCAAACGTGCTAGAATTGCTCCAATTGAGCTAATTAGCTTATTGTGAAAATATTAAAAACGTCTGACAAAACTGAAAAATGTAATTTTCCAATTTCAACCAAACATGCTAGAAATGCTCCAATTGAGCTAATTAGCTTATTGTGAGAATATTACAAACGTCTGATAAAACTGAAAAATTTAAATTTCCAATTTCAACCAAACATGCTAGAAATGCTCCAATTGAGCTAATTAGCTTATTGTGAGAATATTGCAATTGTCTGACAAAAGTGAAAAATGTAAATTTCCAATTTCAACCAAACATGCTAGAAATGCTCCAATTGAGCTAATTAGCTTATTGTGAGAATATTACAAACGTCTGACAACACTGAAAAATGTAAATTTCCAATTTCAACCAAACATGCTAGAAATGCTCCAATTGAGCTAATTAGCTTATTGTGAGAATATTGTAATTGTCTGACAAAACTGAAAGATGTAAATTTCCAATTTCAACCAAACATGCTAGAAATGCTCCAATTGAGCTAATTAGCTTATTGTGAGAATATTACAAACGTCTGACAAAAGTGAAAAATGTAAATTTCCAATTTCAACCAAACATGCTAGAAATGCTCCAATTGAGCTAATTAGCTTATTGTGAGAATATTACAAACGTCTGACAAAACTGAAAAATGTAAATTTCCAATTTCAACCAAACATTCTAGAAATGCTCCAATTGAGCTAATTAGCTTATTGAGAGAATATTGCAATTGTCTGACAAAAGTGAAAAATGTGAATTTCCAATTTCGACCAAACATGCTAGAAATGCTCCAATTGAGCTAATTAGCTTATTGCGAGAGTATTACAAACTTCTGACAAACATGATAAATGTAAATTTCCAATTTCAACCAAACATGCTAGAAATGCTCCAATTGAGCTAATTAGCTTATTGTGAGAATATTACAAACGTCTGACAAAACTGAAAAATGTAAATTTCCAATTTCAACCAAACATGCTAGAAATGCTCCAATTGAGCTAATTAGCTAATTGTGAGAATATTGCAATTGTTTGACAAAAGTGAAAAATGTAAATTTCCAATTTCAACCAAACATGCTAGAAATGCTCCAATTGAGCTAATTAGCTTATTGTGAGAATATTACAAACGTCTGACAACACTGAAAAATGTAAATTTCCAATTTCAACCAAACATGCTAGAAATGCTCCAATTGAGCTAATTAGTTTATTGTGAGAATATTGTAATTGTCTGACAAAACTGAAAAATGTAAATTTCCAATTTCAACCAAACATGCTAGAAATGCTCCAATTGAGCTAATTAGCTTATTGTGAAAATATTACAAACGTCTGACAAACATGATAAATGTAAATTTCCAATTTCAACCAAACATGCTAGAAATGCTCCAATTGAGCTAATTAGCTTATTGTGAGAATATTACAAACGTCTGACAAAACTGAAAAATGTAAATTTCCAATTTCAACCAAACATGCTAGAAATGCTCCAATTGAGCTAATTAGCTTATTGTGAGAATATTACAAACGTCTGACAACACTGAAAAATTCAAATTTCCAATTTCAACCAAACATGCTAGAAATGCTCCAATTGAGCTAATTAGCTTATTGTGAGAATATTACAAACGTCTGACAAAAGTGAAAAATGTAAATTTCCAATTTCAACCAAACATGCTAGAAATGCTCCAATTGAGCTAATTAGCTTATTGTGAGAATATTACAAACTTCTGACAAAACTGAAAAATGTAAATTTCCAATTTCAACCAAACATGCTAGAAATGCTCCAATTGAGCTAATTAGCTTATTGTGAGAATATTGCAATTGTCTGACAAAAGTGAAAAATGTAAATTTCCAATTTCAACCAAACATGCTAGAAATGCTCCAATTGAGCTAATTAGCTTATTGTGAGAATATTAAAAACGTCTGACAAAACTGAAAAATGTAATTTTCCAATTTCAACCAAACATGCTAGAAATGCTCCAATTGAGCTAATTAGCTTATTGTGAGAATATTACAAACGTCTGACAAAACTGAAAAATGTAAAGTTCCAATTTCAACCAAACATGCTAGAAATGCTCCAATTGAGCTAATTAGCTTATTGTGAGAATATTGCAATTGTCTGACAAAAGTGAAAAATGTAAATTTCCAATTTCAACCAAACATGCTAGAAATGCTCCAATTGAGCTAATTAGCTTATTGTGAGAATATTACAAACGTCTGACAAAAGTGAAAAATGTAAATTTCCAATTTCAACCAAACATGCTAGAAATGCTCCAATTGAGCTAATTAGCTTATTGTGAGAATATTACAAACGTCTGACAAAACTGAAAAATGTAAATTTCCAATTTCAACCAAACATGCTAGAAATGCTCCAATTGAGCTAATTAGCTTATTGTGAGAATATTACAAACGTCTGACAAAACTGAAAAATGTAAATTTCCAATTTCAACCAAACATGCTAGAAATGCTCCAATTGAGCTAATTAGCTTATTGTGAGAATATTGCAATTGTCTGACAAAAGTGAGAAATGTAAATTTCCAATTTCAACCAAACATGCTAGAATTGCTCCAATTGAGCTAATTAGCTTATTGTGAGAATATTAAAAACGTCTGACAAAACTGAAAAATGTAATTTTCCAATTTCAACCAAACATGCTAGAAATGCTCCAATTGAGCTAATTAGCTTATTGTGAGAATATTACAAACGTCTGATAAAACTGAAAAATGTAAATTTCCAATTTCAACCAAACATGCTAGAAATGCTCCAATTGAGCTAATTAGCTTATTGTGAGAATATTGCAATTGTCTGACAAAAGTGAAAAATGTAAATTTCCAATTTCAACCAAACATGCTAGAAATGCTCCAATTGAGCTAATTAGCTTATTGTGAGAATATTGCAATTGTCTGACAAAAGTGAAAAATGTAAATTTCCAATTTCAACCAAACATGCTAGAAATGCTCCAATTGAGCTAATTAGCTTATTGTGAGAATATTACAAACGTCTGACAAAACTGAAAAATGTAAATTTTCAATTTCAACCAAACATCCTAGAAATGCTCCAATTGAGCTAATTAGCTTATTGTGAGAATATTACAAACGTCTGACAACACTGAAAAATGTAAATTTCCAATTTCAACCAAACATGCTAGAAATGCTCCAATTGAGCTAATTAGCTTATTGTGAAAATATTACAAACGTCTGACAAACATGATAAATATAAATTTCCAATTTCAACCAAACATGCTAGAAATGCTCTAATTGAGCTAATTAGCTTATTGTGAGAATATTACAACTGTCTGACAAAACTAAAAAATGTAAATTTCCAATTTCAACCAAACATGCTAGAAATGCTCCAATTGAGCTAATTAGCTTATTGTGAAAATATTACAAACGTCTGACAAACATGATAAATATAAATTTCCAATTTCAACCAAACATGCTAGAAATGCTCTAATTGAGCTAATTAGCTTATTGTGAGAATATTACAACTGTCTGACAAAACTAAAAAATGTAAATTTCCAATTTCAACCAAACATGCTAGAAATGCTCCAATTGAGCTAATTAGCTTATTGTGATAATATTACAAACGTCTGACAAACATGATTAATATAAATTTCCAATTTCAACCAAACATGCTAGAAATTTTCTAATTGAGCTAATTAGCTTATTGTGAGAATATTACAAACGTCTGACAAAACTGAAAAATGTAAATTTCCAATTTCAACCAAACATGCTAGAAATGCTCCAATTGAGCTAATTAGCTTATTGTGAGAATATTACAAACGTCTGACAAAAGTGAAAAATGTAAATTTCCAATTTCAACCAAACATGCTAGAAATGCTCCAAGTGAGCTAATTAGCTTATTGTGAGAATATTACAAACGTCTGACAAAACTGAAAAATGTAATTTTCCAATTTCAACCAAACATGCTAGAAATGCTCCAAGTGAGCTAATTAGCTTATTGTGAGAATATTACAAACGTCTGACAAAAGTGAAAAATGAAAATTTCCAATTAAAAACCAAACATGCTAGAAATGCTCCAATTGAGCTAATTAGCTTATTGTGAGAATATTACAAACGTCTGACAAAACTGAAAAAAATGTAAGTTTCCAATTTCAACCAAACATGCTAGAAATGCTCCAATTGAGCTAATTAGCTTATTGTAAGAATTTTACAAACGTCTGACAAAACTGAAAAATGTAAATTTCCAATTTCAACCAAACATGCTAGAAATGCTCAAATTGCGCAAATAAGCCTACTGTAAGAATTTTACAAACGTCTGACAAAAGTGAAAAATGTGAAATTCCAATTTCAACCAAACATGCTAGAAATGCTTCAAGTGAGCTAATTAGCTTATTGTGAGAATATTACAAACGTCTGACAAAACTGAAAAATGTAATTTTCCAATTTCAACCAAACATGCTAGAAATGCTCCAATTGAGCTAATTAGCTTATTGTGAGAATATTACAAACGTCTGACAAAACTGAAAAATGTAAATTTCCAATTTCAACCAAACATGCTAGAAATGCTCCAATTGAGCTAATTAGCTTATTGTGAGAATATTACAAACGTCTGACAAAACTGAAAAATGTAAATTTCCAATTTCAACCAAACATGCTAGAAATGCTCCAATTGAGCTAATTAGCTAATTGTGAGAATATTGCAATTGTTTGACAAAACTGAAAAAGGTAAATTTCCAATTTCAACCAAACATGCTAGAAATGCTCCAATTGAGCTAATTAGCTAATTGTGAGAATATTGCAATTGTTTGACAAAAGTGAAAAATGTAAATTTCCAATTTCAACCAAACATGCTAGAAATGCTCCAATTGAGCTAATTAGCTTATTGTGAGAATATTACAAACGTCTGACAAAACTGAAAAATGTAAATTTCCAATTTCAACCAAACATGCTAGAAATGCTCCAATTGAGCTAATTAGCTTATTGTGAGAATATTACAAACGTCTGACAAAAGTGAAAAATGTAAATTTCCAATTTCAACCAAACATGCTAGAAATGCTCCAAGTGAACTAATTAGCTTATTGTGAGAATATTACAAACGTCTGACAAAACTGAAAAATGTAATTTTCCAATTTCAACCAAACATGCTAGAAATGCTCCAAGTGAGCTAATTAGCTTATTGTGAGAATATTACAAACGTCTGACAAAAGTGAAAAATGAAAATTTCCAATTTCAACCAAACATGCTAGAAATGCTCCAATTGAGCTAATTAGCTTATTGTGAGAATATTACAAACGTCTGACAAAACTGAAAAAAATGTAAATTTCCAATTTCAACCAAACATGCTAGAAATGCTCCTGTTGAGCTAATTAGCTTATTGTAAGAATTTTACAAACGTCTGACAAAACTGAAAGATGTAAATTTCCAATTTCAACCAAACATGCTAGAAATGCTCAAATTGCGCAAATAAGCCTACTGTAAGAATTTTACAAACGTCTGACAAAAGTGAAAAATGTGAAATTCCAATTTCAACCAAACATGCTAGAAATGCTCCAAGTGAGCTAATTAGCTTATTGTGAGAATATTACAAACGTCTGACAAAACTGAAAAATGTAATTTTCCAATTTCAACCAAACATGCTAGAAATGCTCCAATTGAGCTAATTAGCTTATTGTGAGAATATTACAAACGTCTGACAAAACTGAAAAATGTAAATTTCCAATTTCAACCAAACATGCTAGAAATGCTCCAATTGAGCTAATTAGCTTATTGTGAGAATATTACAAACGTCTGACAAAACTGAAAAATGTAAATTTCCAATTTCAACCAAACATGCTAGAAATGCTCCAATTGAGCTAATTAGCTAATTGTGAGAATATTGCAATTGTTTGACAAAAGTGAAAAATGTAAATTTCCAATTTCAACCAAACATGCTAGAAATGCTCCAATTGAGCTAATTAGCTTATTGTGAGATTATTACAAACGTCTGACAACACTGAAAAATGTAAATTTCCAATTTCAACCAAACATGCTAGAAATGCTCCAATTGAGCTAATTAGCTTACTGTGAGAATATTGTAACTGTCTGACAAAACTGAAAAATGTAAATTTCCAATTTCAACCAAACATGCTAGAAATGCTCCAATTGAGCTAATTAGCTTATTGTGAGAATATTACAAACGTCTGACAAAAGTGAAAAATGTAAATTTCCAATTTCAACCAAACATGCTAGAAATGCTCCAATTGAGCTAATTAGCTTATTGTGAGAATATTACAAACGTCTGACAAAACTGAAAAATGTAAATTTCCAATTTCAACCAAACATTCTAGAAATGCTCCAATTGAGCTAATTAGCTTATTGAGAGAATATTGCAATTGTCTGACAAAAGTTAAAAATGTGAATTTCCAATTTCAACCAAACATGCTAGAAATGCTCCAATTGAGCTAATTAGCTTATTGTGAGAATATTAAAAACGTCTGACAAAACTGAAAAATGTAATTTTCCAATTTCAACCAAACATGCTAGAAATGCTCCAATTGAGCTAATTAGCTTATTGTGAGAATATTACAAACGTCTGACAAAACTGAAAAATGTAAAGTTCCAATTTCAACCAAACATGCTAGAAATGCTCCAATTGAGCTAATTAGCTTATTGTGAGAATATTGCAATTGTCTGACAAAAGTGAAAAATGTAAATTTCCAATTTCAACCAAACATGCTAGAAATGCTCAAATTGCGCAAATAAGCCTACTGTAAGAATTTTACAAACGTCTGACAAAAGTGAAAAATGTGAAATTCCAATTTCAACCAAACATGCTAGAAATGCTCAAATTGCGCAAATAAGCCTACTGTAAGAATTTTACAAACGTCTGACAAAAGTGAAAAATGTGAAATTCCAATTTCAACCAAACATGCTAGAAATGCTCCAAGTGAGCTAATTAGCTTATTGTGAGAATATTACAAACGTCTGACAAAACTGAAAAATGTAATTTTCCAATTTCAACCAAACATGCTAGAAATGCTCCAATTGAGCTAATTAGCTTATTGAGAGAATATTGCAATTGTCTGACAAAAGTGAAAAATGTGAATTTCCAATTTCAACCAAACATGCTAGAAATGCTCCAATTGAGCTAATTAGCTTATTGTGAGAATATTAAAAACGTCTGACAAAACTGAAAAATGTAATTTTCCAATTTCAACCAAACATGCTAGAAATGCTCCAATTGAGCTAATTAGCTTATTGTGAGAATATTACAAACGTCTGACAAAACTGAAAAATGTAAAGTTCCAATTTCAACCAAACATGCTAAAAATGCTCCAATTGAGCTAATTAGCTTATTGTGAGAATATTGCAATTGTCTGACAAAAGTGAAAAATGTAAATTTCCAATTTCAACCAAACATGCTAGAAATGCTCAAATTGCGCAAATAAGCCTACTGTAAGAATTTTACAAACGTCTGACAAAAGTGAAAAATGTGAAATTCCAATTTCAACCAAACATGCTAGAAATGCTCAAATTGCGCAAATAAGCCTACTGTAAGAATTTTACAAACGTCTGACAAAAGTGAAAAATGTGAAATTCCAATTTCAACCAAACATGCTAGAAATGCTCCAAGTGAGCTAATAAGCTTATTGTGAGAATATTACAAACGTCTGACAAAACTGAAAAATGTAATTTTCCAATTTCAACCAAACATGCTAGAAATGCTCCAATTGAGCTAATTAGCTTATTGTGAGACTATTACAAACGTCTGACAAAACTGAAAAATGTAAATTTCCAATTTCAACCAAACATGCTAGAAATGCTCCAATTGAGCTAATTAGCTTATTGTGAGAATATTACAAACGTCTGACAAAACTGAAAAATGTAAATTTCCAATTTCAACCAAACATGCTAGAAATGCTCCAATTGAGCTAATTAGCTAATTGTGAGAATATTGCAATTGTTTGACAAAACTGAAAAATGTAAACTTCCACTTTCAACCAAACATGCTAGAAATGCTCAAATTGCGCAAATAAGCCTACTGTAAGAATTTTACAAACGTCTGACAAAAGTGAAAAATGTGAAATTCCAATTTCAACCAAACATGCTAGAAATGCTCCAATTGAGCTAATTAGCTTATTGTGAGAATATTACAAACGTCTGACAAAACTGAAAAATGTAATTTTCCAATTTCAACCAAACATGCTAGAAATGCTCCAATTGAGCTAATTAGCTTATTGTGAGAATATTACAAACGTCTGACAAAACTGAAAAATGTAAATTTCCAATTTCAACCAAACATGCTAGAAATGCTCCAATTGAGCTAATTAGCTTATTGTGAGAATATTACAAACGTCTGACAAAACTGAAAAATGTAAATTTCCAATTTCAACCAAACATGCTAGAAATGCTCCAATTGAGCTAATTAGCTAATTGTGAGAATATTGCAATTGTTTGACAAAAGTGAAAAATGTAAATTTCCAATTTCAACCAAACATGCTAGAAATGCTCCAATTGAGCTAATTAGCTTATTGTGAGAATATTACAAACGTCTGACAAAACTGAAAAATGTAAATTTCCAATTTCAACCAAACATGCTAGAAATGCTCCAATTGAGCTAATTAGCTTATTGTGAGAATATTACAAACGTCTGACAAAAGTGAAAAATGTAAATTTCCAATTTCAACCAAACATGCTAGAAATGCTCCAAGTGAGCTAATTAGCTTATTGTGAGAATATTACAAACGTCTGACAAAACTGAAAAATGTAAATTTCCAATTTCAACCAAACATGCTAGAAATGCTCCAAGTGAGCTAATTAGCTTATTGTGAGAATATTACAAACGTCTGACAAAAGTGAAAAATGAAAATTTCCAATTAAAAACCAAACATGCTAGAAATGCTCCAATTGAGCTAATTAGCTTATTGTGAGAATATTACAAACGTCTGACAAAACTGAAAAAAATGTAAATTTCCAATTTCAACCAAACATGCTAGAAATGCTCCTATTGAGCTAAATAGCTTATTGTAAGAATTTTACAAACGTCTGACAAAACTGAAAAATGTAAATTTCCAATTTCAACCAAACATGCTAGAAATGCTCAAATTGCGCAAATAAGCCTACTGTAAGAATTTTACAAACGTCTGACAAAAGTGAAAAATGTGAAATTCCAATTTCAACCAAACATGCTAGAAATGCTCAAATTGCGCAAATAAGCCTACTGTAAGAATTTTACAAACGTCTGACAAAAGTGAAAAATGTGAAATTCCAATTTCAACCAAACATGCTAGAAATGCTCCAAGTGAGCTAATTAGCTTATTGTGAGAATATTACAAACGTCTGACAAAACTGAAAAATGTAATTTTCCAATTTCAACCAAACATGCTAGAAATGCTCCAATTGAGCCAATTAGCTTATTGAGAGAATATTGCAATTGTCTGACAAAAGTGAAAAATGTGAATTTCCAATTTCAACCAAACATGCTAGAAATGCTCCAATTGAGCTAATTAGCTTATTGTGAGAATATTAAAAACGTCTGACAAAACTGAAAAATGTAATTTTCCAATTTCAACCAAACATGCTAGAAATGCTCCAATTGAGCTAATTAGCTTATTGTGAGAATATTGCAATTGTCTGACAAAAGTGAAAAATGTAAATTTCCAATTTCAACCAAACATGCTAGAAATGCTCAAATTGCGCAAATAAGCCTACTGTAAGAATTTTACAAACGTCTGACAAAAGTGAAAAATGTGAAATTCCAATTTCAACCAAACATGCTAGAAATGCTCAAATTGCGCAAATAAGCCTACTGTAAGAATTTTACAAACGTCTGACAAAAGTGAAAAATGTGAAATTCCAATTTCAACCAAACATGCTAGAAATGCTCCAAGTGAGCTAATTAGCTTATTGTGAGAATATTACAAACGTCTGACAAAACTGAAAAAAATGTAAATTTCCAATTTCAACCAAACATGCTAGAAATGCTCCTATTGAGCTAATTAGCTTATTGTAAGAATTTTACAAACGTCTGACAAAACTGAAAAATGTAAATTTCCAATTTCAACCAAACATGCTAGAAATGCTCAAATTGCGCAAATAAGCCTACTGTAAGAATTTTACAAACGTCTGACAAAAGTGAAAAATGTGAAATTCCAATTTCAACCAAACATGCTAGAAATGCTCCAATTGAGCTAATTAGCTTATTGTGAGAATATTACAAACGTCTCACAAAACTGAAAAATGTAAATTTCCAATTTCAACCAAACATGCTAGAAATGCTCCAATTGAGCTAATTAGCTTATTGTGAGAATATTACAAACGTCTGACAAAACTGAAAAATGTAAATTTCCAATTTCAACCAAACATGCTAGAAATGCTCCAATTGAGCTAATTAGCTTATTGTGAGAATATTACAAACGTCTGACAAAACTGAAAAATGTAAATTTCCAATTTCAACCAAACATGCTAGAAATGCTCCAATTGAGCTAATTAGCTTATTGTGAGAATATTGTAACTGTCTGACAAAACTGAAAAATGCAAATTTCCAATTTCAACCAAACATGCTAGAAATGCTCCAATTGAGCTAATTAGCTTATTGTGAGAATATTACAAACGTCTGACAAAAGTGAAAAATGTAAATTTCCAATTTCAACCAAACATGCTAGAAATGCTCCAATTGAGCTAATTAGCTTATTGTGAGAATATTACAAACGTCTGACAAAACTGAAAAATGTAAATTTCCAATTTCAACCAAACATTCTAGAAATGCTCCAATTGAGCTAATTAGCTTATTGAGAGAATATTGCAATTGTCTGACAAAAGTGAAAAATGTGAATTTCCAATTTCGACCAAACATGCTAGAAATGCTCCAATTGAGCTAATTAGCTTATTGCGAGAGTATTACAAACTTCTGACAAACATGATAAATGTAAATTTCCAATTTCAACCAAACATGCTAGAAATGCTCCAATTGAGCTACTTAGCTTATTGTGAGAATATTACAAACGTCTGACAAAACTGAAAAATGTAAATTTCCAATTTCAACCAAACATGCTAAAATGCTCCAATTGAGCTAATTAGCTAATTGTGAGAATATTGCAATTGTTTGACAAAAGTGAAAAATGTAAATTTCCAATTTCAACCAAACATGCTAGAAATGCTCCAATTGAGCTAATTAGCTTATTGTGAGAATATTACAAACGTCTGACAACACTGAAAAATGTAAATTTCCAATTTCAACCAAACATGCTAAAATGCTCCAATTGAGCTAATTAGCTAATTGTGAGAATATTGCAATTGTTTGACAAAAGTGAAAAATGTAAATTTCCAATTTCAACCAAACATGCTAGAAATGCTCCAATTGAGCTAATTAGCTTATTGTGAGAATATTACAAACGTCTGACAAACATGATAAATATAAATTTCCAATTTCAACCAAACATGCTAGAAATGCTCCAATTGAGCTAATTAGCTTATTGTGAGAATATTACAAACGTCTGACAAAACTGAAAAATGTAAATTTCCAATTTCAACCAAACATGCTAGAAATGCTCAAATTGCGCAAATAAGCCTACTGTAGGAATTTTACAAACGTCTGACAAAACTGAAAAATGTAAATTTCCAATTTCAACCAAACATGCTAGAAATGCTCCAATTGAGCTAATTAGCTTATTGTGAGAATATTACAAACGTCTGACAAAACTGAAAAATGTAAATTTCCAATTTCAACCAAACATGCTAGAAATGCTCTAATTGAGCTAATTAGCTTATTGTGAGAATATTACAACTGTCTGACAAAACTAAAAAATGTAAATTTCCAATTTCAACCAAACATGCTAGAAATGCTCCAATTGAGCTAATTAGCTTATTGTGAGAATATTAAAAACGTCTGACAAAACTGAAAAATGTAATTTTCCAATTTCAACCAAACATGCTAGAAATGCTCCAATTGAGCTAATTAGCTTATTGTGAGAATATTACAAACGTCTGAAAAAACTGAAAAATGTAAAGTTCCAATTTCAACCAAACATGCTAGAAATGCTCCAATTGAGCTAATTAGCTTATTGTGAGAATATTGCAATTGTCTGACAAAAGTGAGAAATGTAAATTTCCAATTTCAACCAAACATGCTAGAATTGCTCCAATTGAGCTAATTAGCTTATTGTGAGAATATTAAAAACGTCTGACAAAACTGAAAAATGTAATTTTCCAATTTCAACCAAACATGCTAGAAATGCTCCAATTGAGCTAATTAGCTTATTGTGAGAATATTACAAACGTCTGATAAAACTGAAAAATTTAAATTTCCAATTTCAACCAAACATGCTAGAAATGCTCCAATTGAGTTAATTAGCTTATTGTGAGAATATTGCAATTGTCTGACAAAAGTGAAAAATGTAAATTTCCAATTTCAACCAAACATGCTAGAAATGCTCCAATTGAGCTAATTAGCTTATTGTGAGAATATTGCAATTGTCTGACAGAAGTGAAAAATGTAAATTTCCAATTTCAACCAAACATGCTAGAAATGCTCCAATTGAGCTAATTAGCTTATTGTGAGAATATTACAAACGTCTGACAAAACTGAAAAATGTAAATTTCCAATTTCAACCAAACATGCTAGAAATGCTCCAATTGAGCTAATTAGCTTATTGTGAGAATATTACAAACGTCTGACAAAACTGAAAAATGTAAATTTCCAATTTCAACCAAACATGCTAGAAATGCTCCAATTGAGCTAATTAGCTTATTGTGAGAATATTGTAACTGTCTGACAAAACTGAAAAATGCAAATTTCCAATTTCAACCAAACATGCTAGAAATGCTCCAATTGAGCTAATTAGCTTATTGTGAGAATATTACAAACGTCTGACAAAAGTGAAAAATGTAAATTTCCAATTTCAACCAAACATGCTAGAAATGCTCCAATTGAGCTAATTAGCTTATTGTGAGAATATTACAAACGTCTGACAAAACTGAAAAATGTAAATTTCCAATTTCAACCAAACATTCTAGAAATGCTCCAATTGAGCTAATTAGCTTATTGAGAGAATATTGCAATTGTCTGACAAAAGTGAAAAATGTGAATTTCCAATTTCGACCAAACATGCTAGAAATGCTCCAATTGAGCTAATTAGCTTATTGCGAGAGTATTACAAACTTCTGACAAACATGATAAATGTAAATTTCCAATTTCAACCAAACATGCTAGAAATGCTCCAATTGAGCTACTTAGCTTATTGTGAGAATATTACAAACGTCTGACAAAACTGAAAAATGTAAATTTCCAATTTCAACCAAACATGCTAAAATGCTCCAATTGAGCTAATTAGCTAATTGTGAGAATATTGCAATTGTTTGACAAAAGTGAAAAATGTAAATTTCCAATTTCAACCAAACATGCTAGAAATGCTCCAATTGAGCTAATTAGCTTATTGTGAGAATATTACAAACGTCTGACAACACTGAAAAATGTAAATTTCCAATTTCAACCAAACATGCTAAAATGCTCCAATTGAGCTAATTAGCTAATTGTGAGAATATTGCAATTGTTTGACAAAAGTGAAAAATGTAAATTTCCAATTTCAACCAAACATGCTAGAAATGCTCCAATTGAGCTAATTAGCTTATTGTGAGAATATTACAAACGTCTGACAAACATGATAAATATAAATTTCCAATTTCAACCAAACATGCTAGAAATGCTCCAATTGAGCTAATTAGCTTATTGTGAGAATATTACAAACGTCTGACAAAACTGAAAAATGTAAATTTCCAATTTCAACCAAACATGCTAGAAATGCTCAAATTGCGCAAATAAGCCTACTGTAGGAATTTTACAAACGTCTGACAAAACTGAAAAATGTAAATTTCCAATTTCAACCAAACATGCTAGAAATGCTCCAATTGAGCTAATTAGCTTATTGTGAGAATATTACAAACGTCTGACAAAACTGAAAAATGTAAATTTCCAATTTCAACCAAACATGCTAGAAATGCTCTAATTGAGCTAATTAGCTTATTGTGAGAATATTACAACTGTCTGACAAAACTAAAAAATGTAAATTTCCAATTTCAACCAAACATGCTAGAAATGCTCCAATTGAGCTAATTAGCTTATTGTGAGAATATTAAAAACGTCTGACAAAACTGAAAAATGTAATTTTCCAATTTCAACCAAACATGCTAGAAATGCTCCAATTGAGCTAATTAGCTTATTGTGAGAATATTACAAACGTCTGACAAAACTGAAAAATGTAAAGTTCCAATTTCAACCAAACATGCTAGAAATGCTCCAATTGAGCTAATTAGCTTATTGTGAGAATATTGCAATTGTCTGACAAAAGTGAGAAATGTAAATTTCCAATTTCAACCAAACATGCTAGAATTGCTCCAATTGAGCTAATTAGCTTATTGTGAGAATATTAAAAACGTCTGACAAAACTGAAAAATGTAATTTTCCAATTTCAACCAAACATGCTAGAAATGCTCCAATTGAGCTAATTAGCTTATTGTGAGAATATTACAAACGTCTGATAAAACTGAAAAATTTAAATTTCCAATTTCAACCAAACATGCTAGAAATGCTCCAATTGAGTTAATTAGCTTATTGTGAGAATATTGCAATTGTCTGACAAAAGTGAAAAATGTAAATTTCCAATTTCAACCAAACATGCTAGAAATGCTCCAATTGAGCTAATTAGCTTATTGTGAGAATATTGCAATTGTCTGACAGAAGTGAAAAATGTAAATTTCCAATTTCAACCAAACATGCTAGAAATGCTCCAATTGAGCTAATTAGCTTATTGTGAGAATATTACAAACGTCTGACAAAACTGAAAAATGTAATATTTCAATTTCAACCAAACATCCTAGAAATGCTCCAATTGAGCTAATTAGCTTATTGTGAGAATATTACAAACGTCTGACAACACTGAAAAATGTAAATTTCCAATTTCAACCAAACATGCTAGAAATGCTCCAATTGAGCTAATTAGCTTATTGTGAAAATATTACAAACGTCTGACAAACATGATAAATGTAAATTTCCAATTTCAACCAAACATGCTAGAAATGCTCTAATTGAGCTAATTAGCTTATTGTGAGAATATTACAACTGTCTGACAAAACTAAAAAATGTAAATTTCCAATTTCAACCAAACATGCTAGAAATGCTCCAATTGAGCTAATTAGCTTATTGTGAGAATATTACAAACGTCTGACAAAAGTGAAAAATGTAAATTTCCAATTTCAACCAAACATGCTAGAAATGCTCCAATTGAGCTAATTAGCTTATTGTGATAATATTACAAACGTCTGACAAACATGATTAATATAAATTTCCAATTTCAACCAAACATGCTAGAAATTTTCTAATTGAGCTAATTAGCTTATTGTGAGAATATTACAAACGTCTGACAAAACTGAAAAATGTAAATTTCCAATTTCAACCAAACATGCTAGAAATGCTCCAATTGAGCTAATTAGCTTATTGTGAGAATATTACAAACGTCTGACAAAAGTGAAAAATGTAAATTTCCAATTTCAACCAAACATGCTAGAAATGCTCCAAGTGAGCTAATTAGCTTATTGTGAGAATATTACAAACGTCTGACAAAACTGAAAAATGTAATTTTCCAATTTCAACCAAACATGCTAGAAATGCTCCTAGTGAGCTAATTAGCTTATTGTGAGAATATTACAAACGTCTGACAAAAGTGAAAAATGAAAATTTCCAATTAAAAACCAAACATGCTAGAAATGCTCCAATTGAGCTAATTAGCTTATTGTGAGAATATTACAAACGTCTGACAAAACTGAAAAAAATGTAAATTTCCAATTTCAACCAAACATGCTAGAAATGCTCCAATTGAGCTAATTAGCTTATTGTAAGAATTTTACAAACGTCTGACAAAACTGAAAAATGTAAATTTCCAATTTCAACCAAACATGCTAGAAATGCTCAAATTGCGCAAATAAGCCTACTGTAAGAATTTTACAAACGTCTGACAAAAGTGAAAAATGTGAAATTCCAATTTCAACCAAACATGCTAGAAATGCTCCAAGTGAGCTAATTAGCTTATTGTGAGAATATTACAAACGTCTGACAAAACTGAAAAATGTAATTTTCCAATTTCAACCAAACATGCTAGAAATGCTCCAATTGAGCTAATTAGCTTATTGTGAGAATATTACAAACGTCTGACAAAACTGAAAAATGTAAATTTCCAATTTCAACCAAACATGCTAGAAATGCTCCAATTGAGCTAATTAGCTTATTGTGAGAATATTACAAACGTCTGACAAAAGTGAAAATTGTAAATTTCCAATTTCAACCAAACATGCTAGAAATGCTCCAATTGAGCTAATTAGCTAATTGTGAGAATATTGCAATTGTTTGACAAAAGTGAAAAATGTAAATTTCCAATTTCAACCAAACATGCTAGAAATGCTCCAATTGAGCTAATTAGCTTATTGTGAGAATATTACAAACGTCTGACAAAACTGAAAAATGTAAATTTCCAATTTCAACCAAACATGCTAGAAATGCTCCAATTGAGCTAATTAGCTTATTGTGAGAATATTACAAACGTCTGACAAAAGTGAAAAATGTAAATTTCCAATTTCAACCAAACATGCTAGAAATGCTCCAAGTGAGCTAGTTAGCTTATTGTGAGAATATTACAAACGTCTGACAAAACTGAAAAATGTAAATTTCCAATTTCAACCAAACATGCTAGAAATGCTTCAAGTGAGCTAATTAGCTTATTGTGAGAATATTACAAACGTCTGACAAAAGTGAAAAATGAAAATTTCCAATTAAAAACCAAACATGCTAGAAATGCTCCAATTGAGCTAATTAGCTTATTGTGAGAATATTACAAACGTCTGACAAAACTGAAAAAAATGTAAATTTCCAATTTCAACCAAACATGCTAGAAATGCTCCAATTGAGCTAATTAGCTTATTGTAAGAATTTTACAAACGTCTGACAAAACTGAAAAATGTAAATTTCCAATTTCAACCAAACATGCTAGAAATGCTCAAATTGCGCAAATAAGCCTACTGTAAGAATTTTACAAACGTCTGACAAAAGTGAAAAATGTGAAATTCCAATTTCAACCAAACATGCTAGAAATGCTCCAAGTGAGCTAATTAGCTTATTGTGAGAATATTACAAACGTCTGACAAAACTGAAAAATGTAATTTTCCAATTTCAACCAAACATGCTAGAAATGCTCCAATTGAGCTAATTAGCTTATTGTGAGAATATTACAAACGTCTGACAAAACTGAAAAATGTAAATTTCCAATTTCAACCAAACATGCTAGAAATGCTCCAATTGAGCTAATTAGCTAATTGTGAGAATATTGCAATTGTTTGACAAAAGTGAAAAATGTAAATTTCCAATTTCAACCAAACATGCTAGAAATGCTCCAATTGAGCTAATTAGCTTATTGTGAGAATATTACAAACGTCTGACAACACTGAAAAATGTAAATTTCCAATTTCAACCAAACATGCTAGAAATGCTCCAATTGAGCTAATTAGCTTATTGTGAGAATATTGTAATTGTCTGACAAAAGTGAAAAATGTAAATTTCCAATTTCAACCAAACAGGCTAGAAATGCTCCAATTGAGCTAATTAGCTTATTGTGAGAATATTACAAACGTCTGACAAAACTGAAAAATGTAAATTTCCAATTTCAACCAAACATTCTAGAAATGCTCCAATTGAGCTAATTAGCTTATTGAGAGAATATTGCAATTGTCTGACAAAAGTAAAAAATGTGAATTTCCAATTTCGACCAAACATGCTAGAAATGCTCCAATTGAGCTAATTAGCTTATTGCGAGAGTATTACAAACTTCTGACAAACATGATAAATGTAAATTTCCAATTTCAACCAAACATGCTAGAAATGCTCCAATTGAGCTAATTAGCTTATTGTGAGAATATTACAAACGTCTGACAAAACTGAAAAATGTAAATTTCCAATTTCAACCAAACATGCTAGAAATGCTCCAATTGAGCTAATTAGCTAATTGTGAGAATATTGCAATTGTTTGACAAAAGTGAAAAATGTAAATTTCCAATTTCAACCAAACATGCTAGAAATGCTCCAATTGAGCTAATTAGCTTATTGTGAGAATATTACAAACGTCTGACAACACTGAAAAATGTAAATTTCCAATTTCAACCAAACATGCTAGAAATGCTCCAATTGAGCTAATTAGCTTATTGTGAGAATATTGTAATTGTCTGACAAAACTGAAAAATGTAAATTTCCAATTTCAACCAAACATGCTAGAAATGCTCTAATTGAGCTAATTAGCTTATTGTGAAAATATTACAAACGTCTGACAAACATGATAAATGTAAATTTCCAATTTCAACCAAACATGCTAGAAATGCTCCAATTGAGCTAATTAGCTTATTGTGAGAATATTACAAACGTCTGACAAAACTGAAAAATGTAAATTTCCAATTTCAACCAAACATGCTAGAAATGCTCCAATTGAGCTAATTAGCTTATTGTGAGAATATTACAAACGTCTGACAACACTGAAAAATTCAAATTTCCAATTTCAACCAAACATGCTAGAAATGCTCCAATTGAGCTAATTAGCTTATTGTGAGAATATTGCAATTGTCTGACAAAAGTGAAAAATGTAAATTTCCAATTTCAACCAAACATGCTAGAAATGCTCCAATTGAGCTAATTAGCTTATTGTGAGAATATTACAAACGTCTGACAAAAGTGAAAAATGTAAATTTCCAATTTCAACCAAACATGCTAGAAATGCTCCAATTGAGCTAATTAGCTTATTGTGAGAATATTACAAACGTCTGACAAACATGATAAATATAAATTTCCAATTTCAACCAAACATGCTAGAAATGCTCCAATTGAGCTAATTAGCTTATTGTGAGAATATTACAAACGTCTGACAAAACTGAAAAATGTAAATTTCCAATTTCAACCAAACATGCTAGAAATGCTCAAATTGCGCAAATAAGCCTACTGTAGGAATTTTACAAACGTCTGACAAAACTGAAAAATGTAAATTTCCAATTTCAACCAAACATGCTAGAAATGCTCCAATTGAGCTAATTAGCTTATTGTGAGAATATTACAAACTTCTGACAAAACTGAAAAATGTAAATTTCCAATTTCAACCAAACATGCTAGAAATGCTCCAATTGAGCTAATTAGCTTATTGTGAGAATATTGCAATTGTCTGACAAAAGTGAAAAATGTAAATTTCCAATTTCAACCAAACATGCTAGAAATGCTCCAATTGAGCTAATTAGCTTATTGTGAGAATATTAAAAACGTCTGACAAAACTGAAAAATGTAATTTTCCAATTTCAACCAAACATGCTAGAAATGCTCCAATTGAGCTAATTAGCTTATTGTGAGAATATTACAAACGTCTGACAAAACTGAAAAATGTAAAGTTCCAATTTCAACCAAACATGCTAGAAATGCTCCAATTGAGCTAATTAGCTTATTGTGAGAATATTGCAATTGTCTGACAAAAGTGAAAAATGTAAATTTCCAATTTCAACCAAACATGCTAGAAATGCTCCAATTGAGCTAATTAGCTTATTGTGAGAATATTACAAACGTCTGACAAAACTGAAAAATGTAAATTTCCAATTTCAACCAAACATGCTAGAAATGTTCCAATTGAGCTAATTAGCTTATTGTGAGAATATTACAAACGTCTGACAAAACTGAAAAATGTAAATTTCCAATTTCAACCAAACATGCTAGAAATGCTCCATTTGAGCTAATTAGCTTATTGTGAGAATATTGCAATTGTCTGACAAAAGTGAGAAATGTAAATTTCCAATTTCAACCAAACATGCTAGAATTGCTCCAATTGAGCTAATTAGCTTATTGTGAGAATATTAAAAACGTCTGACAAAACTGAAAAATGTAATTTTCCAATTTCAACCAAACATGCTAGAAATGCTCCAATTGAGCTAATTAGCTTATTGTGAGAATATTACAAACGTCTGATAAAACTGAAAAATGTAAATTTCCAATTTCAACCAAACATGCTAGAAATGCTCCAATTGAGCTAATTAGCTTATTGTGAGAATATTGCAATTGTCTGACAAAAGTGAAAAATGTAAATTTCCAATTTCAACCAAACATGCTAGAAATGCTCCAATTGAGCTAATTAGCTTATTGTGAGAATATTGCAATTGTCTGACAAAAGTGAAAAATGTAAATTTCCAATTTCAACCAAACATGCTAGAAATGCTCCAATTGAGCTAATTAGCTTATTGTGAGAATATTACAAACGTCTGACAAAACTGAAAAATGTAAATTTTCAATTTCAACCAAACATCCTAGAAATGCTCCAATTGAGCTAATTAGCTTATTGTGAGAATATTACAAACGTCTGACAACACTGAAAAATGTAAATTTCCAATTTCAACCAAACATGCTAGAAATGCTCCAATTGAGCTAATTAGCTTATTGTGAAAATATTACAAACGTCTGACAAACATGATAAATGTAAATTTCCAATTTCAACCAAACATGCTAGAAATGCTCTAATTGAGCTAATTAGCTTATTGTGAGAATATTACAACTGTCTGAAAAAACTAAAAAATGTAAATTTCCAATTTCAACCAAACATGCTAAAAATGCTCCAATTGAGCTAATTAGCTTATTGTGAGAATATTACAAACGTCTGACAAAAGTGAAAAATGTAAATTTCCAATTTCAACCAAACATGCTAGAAATGCTCCAATTGAGCTAATTAGCTTATTGTGATAATATTACAAACGTCTGACAAACATGATTAATATAAATTTCCAATTTCAACCAAACATGCTAGAAATTTTCTAATTGAGCTAATTAGCTTATTGTGAGAATATTACAAACGTCTGACAAAACTGAAAAATGTAAATTTCCAATTTCAACCAAACATGCTAGAAATGCTCCAATTGAGCTAATTAGCTTATTGTGAGAATATTACAAACGTCTGACAAAAGTGAAAAATGTAAATTTCCAATTTCAACCAAACATGCTAGAAATGCTCCAAGTGAGCTAATTAGCTTATTGTGAGAATATTACAAACGTCTGACAAAGCTGAAAAATGTAATTTTCCAATTTCAACCAAACATGCTAGAAATGCTCCAAGTGAGCTAATTAGCTTATTGTGAGAATATTACAAACGTCTGACAAAAGTGAAAAATGAAAATTTCCAATTAAAAACCAAACATGCTAGAAATGCTCCAATTGAGCTAATTAGCTTATTGTGAGAATATTACAAACGTGTGACAAAACTGAAAAATGTAAATTTCCAATTTCAACCAAACATGCTAGAAATGCTCCAATTGAGCTAATTAGCTTATTGTAAGAATTTTACAAACGTCTGACAAAACTGAAAAATGTAAATTTCCAATTTCAACCAAACATGCTAGAAATGCTCAAATTGCACAAATAAGCCTACTGTAAGAATTTTACAAACGTCTGACAAAAGTGAAAAATGTGAAATTCCAATTTCAACCAAACATGCTAGAAATGCTCCAAGTGAGCTAATTAGCTTATTGTGAGAATATTACAAACGTCTGACAAAACTGAAAAATGTAATTTTCCAATTTCAACCAAACATGCTAGAAATGCTCCAATTGAGCTAATTAGCTTATTGTGAGAATATTACAAACGTCTGACAAAACTGAAAAATGTAAATTTCCAATTTTAACCAAACATGCTAGAAATGCTCCAATTGAGCTAATTAGCTTATTGTGAGAATATTACAAATGTCTGACAAAACTGAAAAATGTAGATTTCCAATTTCAACCAAACATGCTAGAAATGCTCCAATTGAGCTAATTAGCTAATTGTGAGAATATTGCAATTGTTTGACAAAAGTGAAAAATGTAAATTTCCAATTTCAACCAAACATGCTAGAAATGCTCCAATTGAGCTAATTAGCTTATTGTGAGAATATTACAAACGTCTGACAACACTGAAAAATGTAAATTTCCAATTTCAACCAAACATGCTAGAAATGCTCCAATTGAGCTAATTAGCTTATTGTGAGAATATTACAAACGTCTGACAAAACTGAAAAATGTAAATTTCCAATTTCAACCAAACATTCTAGAAATGCTCCAATCGAGCTAATTAGCTTATTGAGAGAATATTGCAATTGTCTGACAAAAGTGAAAAATGTGAATTTCCAATTTCGACCAAACATGCTAGAAATGCTCCAATTGAGCTAATTAGCTTATTGCGAGAGTATTACAAACTTCTGACAATCATGATAAATGTAAATTTCCAATTTCAACCAAACATGCTAGAAATGCTCCAATTGAGCTAATTAGCTTATTGTGAGAATATTACAAACGTCTGACAAAACTGAAAAATGTAAATTTCCAATTTCAACCAAACATGCTAGAAATGCTCCAATTGAGCTAATTAGCTAATTGTGAGAATATTGCAATTGTTTGACAAAAGTGAAAAATGTAAATTTCCAATTTCAACCAAACATGCTAGAAATGCTCCAATTGAGCTAATTAGCTTATTGTGAGAATATTACAAACGTCTGACAACACTGAAAAATGTAAATTTCCAATTTCAACCAAACATGCTAGAAATGCTCCAATTGAGCTAATTAGCTTATTGTGAGAATATTGTAATTGTCTGACAAAACTGAAAAATGTAAATTTCCAATCTCAACCAAACATGCTAGAAATGCTCCAATTGAGCTAATTAGCTTATTGTGAAAATATTACAAACGTCTGACAAACATGATAAATGTAAATTTCCAATTTCAACCAAACATGCTAGAAATGCTCCAATTGAGCTAATTAGCTTATTGTGAGAATATTACAAACGTCTGACAAAACTGAAAAATGTAAATTTCCAATTTCAACCAAACATGCTAGAAATGCTCCAATTGAGCTACTTAGCTTATTGTGAGAATATTACAAACGTCTGACAACACTGAAAAATTCAAATTTCCAATTTCAACCAAACATGCTAGAAATGCTCCAATTGAGCTAATTAGCTTATTGTGAGAATATTGCAATTGTCTGACAAAAGTGAAAAATGTAAATTTCCAATTTCAACCAAACATGCTAGAAATGCTCCAATTGAGCTAATTAGCTTATTGTGAGAATATTACAAACGTCTGACAAAAGTGAAAAATGTAAATTTCCAATTTCAACCAAACATGCTAGAAATGCTCCAATTGAGCTAATTAGCTTATTGTGAGAATATTACAAACGTCTGACAAACATGATAAATATAAATTTCCAATTTCAACCAAACATGCTAGAAATGCTCCAATTGAGCTAATTAGCTTATTGTGAGAATATTACAAACGTCTGACAAAACTGAAAAATGTAAATTTCCAATTTCAACCAAACATGCTAGAAATGCTCCAATTGAGCTAATTAGCTTATTGTGAGAATATTACAAACGTCTGATAAAACTGAAAAATGTAAATTTCCAATTTCAACCAAACATGCTAGAAATGCTCCAATTGAGCTAATTAGCTTATTGTGAGAATATTGCAATTGTCTGACAAAAGTGAAAAATGTAAATTTCCAATTTCAACCAAACATGCTAGAAATGCTCCAATTGAGCTAATTAGCTAATTGTGAGAATATTGCAATTGTCTGACAAAAGTGAAAAATGTAAATTTCCAATTTCAACCAAACATGCTAGAAATGCTCCAATTGAGCTAATTAGCTTATTGTGAGAATATTACAAACGTCTGACAAAACTGAAAAATGTAAATTTTCAATTTCAACCAAACATCCTAGAAATGCTCCAATTGAGCTAATTAGCTTATTGTGAGAATATTACAAACGTCTGACAACACTGAAAAATGTAAATTTCCAATTTCAACCAAACATGCTAGAAATGCTCCAATTGAGCTAATTAGCTTATTGTGAAAATATTACATACGTCTGACAAACATGATAAATGTAAATTTCCAATTTCAACCAAACATGCTAGAAATGCTCTAATTGAGCTAATTAGCTTATTGTGAGAATATTACAACTGTCTGACAAAACTAAAAAATGTAAATTTCCAATTTCAACCAAACATGCTAGAAATGCTCCAATTGAGCTAATTAGCTTATTGTGAGAATATTACAAACGTCTGACAAAAGTGAAAAATGTAAATTTCCAATTTCAACCAAACATGCTAGAAATGCTCCAATTGAGCTAATTAGCTTATTGTGATAATATTACAAACGTCTGACAAACATGATTAATATAAATTTCCAATTTCAACCAAACATGCTAGAAATTTTCTAATTGAGCTAATTAGCTTATTGTGAGAATATTACAAACGTCTGACAAAACTGAAAAATGTAAATTTCCAATTTCAACCAAACATGCTAGAAATGCTCCAATTGAGCTAATTAGCTTATTGTGAGAATATTACAAACGTCTGACAAAAGTGAAAAATGTAAATTTCCAATTTCAACCAAACATGCTAGAAATGCTCCAAGTGAGCTAATTAGCTTATTGTGAGAATATTACAAACGTCTGACAAAGCTGAAAAATGTAATTTTCCAATTTCAACCAAACATGCTAGAAATGCTCCAATTGAGCTAATTAGCTTATTGTGAGAATATTACAAACGTCTGACAAAAGTGAAAAATGAAAATTTCCAATTAAAAACCAAACATGCTAGAAATGCTCCAATTGAGCTAATTAGCTTATTGTGAGAATATTACAAACGTCTGACAAAACTGAAAAAAAATGTAAATTTCCAATTTCAACCAAACATGCTAGAAATGCTCCAATTGAGCTAATTAGCTTATTGTAAGAATTTTACAAACGTCTGACAAAACTGAAAAATGTAAATTTCCAATTTCAACCAAACATGCTAGAAATGCTCAAATTGCACAAATAAGCCTACTGTAAGAATTTTACAAACGTCTGACAAAAGTGAAAAATGTGAAATTCCAATTTCAACCAAACATGCTAGAAATGCTCCAAGTGAGCTAATTAGCTTATTGTGAGAATATTACAAACGTCTGACAAAACTGAAAAATGTAATTTTCCAATTTCAACCAAACATGCTAGAAATGCTCCAATTGAGCTAATTAGCTTATTGTGAGAATATTACAAACGTCTGACAAAACTGAAAAATGTAAATTTCCAATTTTAACCAAACATGCTAGAAATGCTCCAATTGAGCTAATTAGCTTATTGTGAGATTATTACAAACGTCTGACAAAACTGAAAAATGTAAATTTCCAATTTCAACCAAACATGCTAGAAATGCTCCAATTGAGCTAATTAGCTAATTGTGAGAATATTGCAATTGTTTGACAAAAGTGAAAAATGTAAATTTCCAATTTCAACCAAACATGCTAGAAATGCTCCAATTGAGCTAATTAGCTTATTGTGAGAATATTACAAACGTCTGACAACACTGAAAAATGTAAATTTCCAATTTCAACCAAACATGCTAGAAATGCTCCAATTGAGCTAATTAGCTTATTGTGAGAATATTACAAACGTCTGACAAAACTGAAAAATGTAAATTTCCAATTTCAACCAAACATTCTAGAAATGCTCCAATTGAGCTAATTAGCTTATTGAGAGAATATTGCAATTGTCTGACAAAAGTGAAAAATGTGAATTTCCAATTTCGACCAAACATGCTAGAAATGCTCCAATTGAGCTAATTAGCTTATTGCGAGAGTATTACAAACTTCTGACAAACATGATAAATGTAAATTTCCAATTTCAACCAAACATGCTAGAAATGCTCCAATTGAGCTAATTAGCTTATTGTGAGAATATTACAAACGTCTGACAAAACTGAAAAATGTAAATTTCCAATTTCAACCAAACATGCTAGAAATGCTCCAATTGAGCTAATTAGCTAATTGTGAGAATATTGCAATTGTTTGACAAAAGTGAAAAATGTAAATTTCCAATTTCAACCAAACATGCTAGAAATGCTCCAATTGAGCTAATTAGCTTATTGTGAGAATATTACAAACGTCTGACAACACTGAAAAATGTAAATTTCCAATTTCAACCAAACATGCTAGAAATGCTCCAATTGAGCTAATTAGCTTATTGTGAGAATATTGTAATTGTCTGACAAAACTGAAAAATGTAAATTTCCAATTTCAACCAAACATGCTAGAAATGCTCGATTGAGCTAATTAGCTTATTGTGAAAATATTACAAACGTCTGACAAACATGATAAATGTAAATTTCCAATTTCAACCAAACATGCTAGAAATGCTCCAATTGAGCTAATTAGCTTATTGTGAGAATATTACAAACGTCTGACAAAACTGAAAAATGTAAATTTCCAATTTCAACCAAACATGCTAGAAATGCTCCAATTGAGCTACTTAGCTTATTGTGAGAATATTACAAACGTCTGACAACACTGAAAAATTCAAATTTCCAATTTCAACCAAACATGCTAGAAATGCTCCAATTGAGCTAATTAGCTTATTGTGAGAATATTGCAATTGTCTGACAAAAGTGAAAAATGTAAATTTCCAATTTCAACCAAACATGCTAGAAATGCTCCAATTGAGCTAATTAGCTTATTGTGAGAATATTACAAACGTCTGACAAAAGTGAAAAATGTAAATTTCCAATTTCAACCAAACATGCTAGAAATGCTCCAATTGAGCTAATTAGCTTATTGTGAGAATATTACAAACGTCTGACAAACATGATAAATATAAATTTCCAATTTCAACCAAACATGCTAGAAATGCTCCAATTGAGCTAATTAGCTTATTGTGAGAATATTACAAACGTCTGACAAAACTGAAAAATGTAAATTTCCAATTTCAACCAAACATGCTAGAAATGCTCAATTTGCGCAAATAAGCCTACTGTAGGAATTTTACAAACGTCTGACAAAACTGAAAAATGTAAATTTCCAATTTCAACCAAACATGCTAGAAATGCTCCAATTGAGCTAATTAGCTTATTGTGAGAATATTACAAACTTCTGACAAAACTGAAAAATGTAAATTTCCAATTTCAACCAAACATGCTAGAAATGCTCCAATTGAGCTAATTAGCTTATTGTGAGAATATTGCAATTGTCTGACAAAAGTGAAAAATGTAAATTTCCAATTTCAACCAAACATGCTAGAAATGCTCCAATTGAGCTAATTAGCTTATTGTGAGAATATTAAAAACGTCTGACAAAACTGAAAAATGTAATTTTCCAATTTCAACCGAACATGCTAGAAATGCTCCAATTGAGCTAATTAGCTTATTGTGAGAATATTACAAACGTCTGACAAAACTGAAAAATGTAAAGTTCCAATTTCAACCAAACATGCTAGAAATGCTCCAATTGAGCTAATTAGCTTATTGTGAGAATATTGCAATTGTCTGACAAAAGTGAAAAATGTAAATTTCCAATTTCAACCAAACATGCTAGAAATGCTCCAATTGAGCTAATTAGCTTATTGTGAGAATATTACAAACGTCTGACAAAACTGAAAAATGTAAATTTCCAATTTCAACCAAACATGCTAGAAATGCTCCAATTGAGCTAATTAGCTTATTGTGAGAATATTACAAACGTCTGACAAAACTGAAAAATGTAAATTTCCAATTTCAACCAAACATGCTAGAAATGCTCCAATTGAGCTAATTAGCTTATTGTGAGAATGTTGCAATTGTCTGACAAAAGTGAGAAATGTAAATTTCCAATTTCAACCAAACATGCTAGAATTGCTCCAATTGAGCTAATTAGCTTATTGTGAGAATATTAAAAACGTCTGACAAAACTGAAAAATGTAATTTTCCAATTTCAACCAAACATGCTAGAAATGCTCCAATTGAGCTAATTAGCTTATTGTGAGAATATTACAAACGTCTGATAAAACTGAAAAATGTAAATTTCCAATTTCAACCAAACATGCTAGAAATGCTCCAATTGAGCTAATTAGCTTATTGTGAGAATATTGCAATTGTCTGATAAAAGTGAAAAATGTAAATTTCCAATTTCAACCAAACATGCTAGAAATGCTCCAATTGAGCTAATTAGCTTATTGTGAGAATATTGCAATTGTCTGACAAAAGTGAAAAATGTAAATTTCCAATTTCAACCAAACATGCTAGAAATGCTCCAATTGAGCTAATTAGCTTATTGTGAGAATATTACAAACGTCTGACAAAACTGAAAAATGTAAATTTTCAAATTCAACCAAACATCCTAGAAATGCTCCAATTGAGCTAATTAGCTTATTGTGAGAATATTACAAACGTCTGACAACACTGAAAAATGTAAATTTCCAATTTCAACCAAACATGCTAGAAATGCTCCAATTGAGCTAATTAGCTTATTGTGAAAATATTACAAACGTCTGACAAGCATGATAAATGTAAATTTCCAATTTCAACCAAACATGCTAGAAATGCTCTAATTGAGCTAATTAGCTTATTGTGAGAATATTACAACTGTCTGACAAAACTAAAAAATGTAAATTTCCAATTTCAACCAAACATGCTAGAAATGCTCCAATTGAGCTACTTAGCTTATTGTGAGAATATTACAAACGTCTGACAAAAGTGAAAAATGTAAAATTCCAATTTCAACCAAACATGCTAGAAATGCTCCAATTGAGCTAATTAGCTTATTGTGATAATATTACAAACGTCTGACAAACATGATTAATATAAATTTCCAATTTCAACCAAACATGCTAGAAATTTTCTAATTGAGCTAATTAGCTTATTGTGAGAATATTACAAACGTCTGACAAAACTGAAAAATGTAAATTTCCAATTTCAACCAAACATGCTAGAAATGCTCAAATTGCGCAAATAAGCCTACTGTAGGAATTTTACAAACGTCTGACAAAACTGAAAAATGTAAATTTCCAATTTCAACCAAACATGCTAGAAATGCTCAAATTGAGCTAATTAGCTTATTGTGAGAATATTACAAACGTCTGACAAACATGATAAATATAAATTTCCAATTTCAACCAAACATGCTAGAAATGCTCTAATTGAGCTAATTAGCATATTTTGAGAATATTACAAACGTCTGACAAAACTGAAAAATGTAATTTTCCAATTTCAACCAAACATGCTAGAAATGCTCAAATTGTGCAAATACGCCTACTGTAGGAATTTTACAAACGTCTGACAAAACTGAAAAATGTAAATTTCCAATTTCAACCAAACATGCTAGAAATGCTCCAATTGAGCTAATTAGCTTATTGTGAGAATATTACAAACGTCTGACAAAACTGAAAAATGTAAATTTCCAATTTCAACCAAACATGCTAGAAATGCTCCAATTGAGCTAATTAGCTAATTGTGAGAATATTGCAATTGTTTGACAAAAGTGAAAAATGTAAATTTCCAATTTCAACCAAACATGCTAGAAATGCTCCAATTGAGCTAATTAGCTTATTGTGAGAATATTACAAACGTCTGACAACACTGAAAAATGTAAATTTCCAATTTCAACCAAACATGCTAGAAATGCTCCAATTGAGCTAATTAGCTTATTGTGAGAATATTGTAATTGTCTGACAAAACTGAAAAATGTAAACTTCCAATTTCAACCAAACATGCTAGAAATGCTCCAATTGAGCTAATTAGCTTATTGTGAGAATATTACAAACGTCTGACAAAAGTGAAAAATGTAAATTTCCAATTTCAACCAAACATGCTAGAAATGCTCCAATTGAGCTAATTAGCTTATTGTGAGAATATTACAAACGTCTGACAAAAGTGAAAAATGTAAATTTCCAATTTCAACCAAACATGCTAGAAATGCTCCAATTGAGCTAATTAGCTTATTGAGAGAATATTGCAATTGTCTGACAAAAGTGAAAAATGTGAATTTCCAATTTCGACCAAACATGCTAGAAATGCTCCAATTGAGCTAATTAGCTTATTGCGAGAGTATTACAAACGTCTGACAAACATGATAAATGTAAATTTCCAATTTCAACCAAACATGCTAGAAATGCTCCAATTGAGCTAATTAGCTTATTGTGAGAATATTACAAACGTCTGACAAAACTGAAAAATGTAAATTTCCAATTTCAACCAAACATGCTAGAAATGCTCCAATTGAGCTAATTAGCTTATTGAATGAATATTGTAATTGTCTTACAAAAGTGAAAAATGTAAATTTCCAATTTCAACCAAACATGCTAGAAATGCTCCAATTGAGCTAATTAGCTTATTGTGAGAATATTACAAACGTCTGACAACACTGAAAAATGTAAATTTCCCATTTCAACCAAACATGTTAGAAATGCTCCAATTGAGCTAATTAGCTTATTGTGAGAGTATTACAAACGTCTGACAAACATGATAAATGTAAATTTCCAATTTCAACCAAACATGCTAGAAATGCTCCAATTGAGCTAATTAGCTTATTGTGAGAATATTGCAATTGTCTGACAAAAGTGAAAAATGTAAATTTCCAATTTCAACCAAACATGCTAGAAATGCTCCAATTGAGCTAATTAGCTTATTGTGAGAATATTACAAACGTCTGACAAACATGATAAATGTAAATTTCCAATTTCAACCAAACATGCTAGAAATGCTCCAATTGAGCTAATTAGCTTATTGTGAGAATATTGCCATTGTCTGACAAAAGTGAAAAATGTAAATTTCCAATTTCAACCAAACATGCTAGAAATGCTCCAATTGAGCTAATTAGCTTATTGTGAGAATATTACAAACGTCTGACAAAAGTGAAAAATGTAAATTTCCAATTTCAACCAAACATGCTAGAAATGCTCCAATTGAGCTAATTAGCTAATTGTGAGAATATTGCAATTGTTTGACAAAAGTGAAAAATGTAAATTTCCAATTTCAACCAAACATGCTAGAAATGCTCCAATTGAGCTAATTAGCTTATTGTGAGAATATTACAAACGTCTGACAACACTGAAAAATGTAAATTTCCAATTTCAACCAAACATGCTAGAAATGCTCCAATTGAGCTAATTAGCTTATTGTGAGAATATTGTAATTGTCTGACAAAACTGAAAAATGTAAATTTCCAATTTCAACCAAACATGCTAGAAATGCTCCAATTGAGCTAATTAGCTTATTGTGAGAATATTACAAACGTCTGACAAAAGTGAAAAATGTAAATTTCCAATTTCAACCAAACATGCTAGAAATGCTCCAATTGAGCTAATTAGCTTATTGTGAGAATATTACAAACGTCTGACTAAAGTGAAAAATGTAAATTTCCAATTTCAACCAAACATGCTAGAAATTTTCTAATTGAGCTAATTAGCTTATTGTGAGAATATTACAAACGTCTGACAAAACTGAAAAATGTAAATTTCCAATTTCAACCAAACATGCTAGAAATGCTCAAATTGCGCAAATAAGCCTACTGTAGGAATTTTACAAACGTCTGACAAAACTGAAAAATGTAAATTTCCAATTTCAACCAAACATGCTAGAAATGCTCAAATTGAGCTAATTAGCTTATTGTGAGAATATTACAAACGTCTGACAAACATGATAAATATAAATTTCCAATTTCAACCAAACATGCTAGAAATGCTCTAATTGAGCTAATTAGCATATTTTGAGAATATTACAAACGTCTGACAAAACTGAAAAATGTAAATTTCCAATTTCAACCAAACATGCTAGAAATGCTCAAATTGTGCAAATACGCCTACTGTAGGAATTTTACAAACGTCTGACAAAACTGAAAAATGTAAATTTCCAATTTCAACCAAACATGCTAGAAATGCTCCAATTGAGCTAATTAGCTAATTGTGAGAATATTGCAATTGTTTGACAAAAGTGAAAAATGTAAATTTCCAATTTCAACCAAACATGCTAGAAATGCTCCAATTGAGCTAATTAGCTTATTGTGAGAATATTACAAACGTCTGACAACACTGAAAAATGTAAATTTCCAATTTCAACCAAACATGCTAGAAATGCTCCAATTGAGCTAATTAGCTTATTGTGAGAATATTGTAATTGTCTGACAAAACTGAAAAATGTAAATTTCCAATTTCAACCAAACATGCTAGAAATGCTCCAATTGAGCTAATTAGCTTATTGTGAGAATATTACAAACGTCTGACAAAAGTGAAAAATGTAAATTTCCAATTTCAACCAAACATGCTAGAAATGCTCCAATTGAGCTAATTAGCTTATTGTGAGAATATTACAAACGTCTGACAAAACTGAAAAATGTAAATTTCCAATTTCAACCAAACATGCTAGAAATGCTCCAATTGAGCTAATTAGCTTATTGAGAGAATATTGCAATTGTCTGACAAAAGTGAAAAATGTGAATTTCCAATTTCAACCAAACATGCTAGAAATGCTCCAATTGAGCTAATTAGCTTATTGCGAGAGTATTACAAACGTCTGACAAACATGATAAATGTAAATTTCCAATTTCAACCAAACATGCTAGAAATGCTCCAATTGAGCTAATTAGCTTATTGTGAGAATATTACAAACGTCTGACAAAACTGAAAAATGTAAATTTCCAATTTCAACCAAACATGCTAGAAATGCTCCAATTGAGCTAATTAGCTTATTGAATGAATATTGTAATTGTCTTACAAAAGTGAAAAATGTAAATTTCCAATTTCAACCAAACATGCTAGAAATGCTCCAATTGAGCTAATTAGCTTATTGTGAGAATATTACAAACGTCTGACAACACTGAAAAATGTAAATTTCCCATTTCAACCAAACATGTTAGAAATGCTCCAATTGAGCTAATTAGCTTATTGTGAGAGTATTACAAACGTCTGACAAACATGATAAATGTAAATTTCCAATTTCAACCAAACATGCTAGAAATGCTCCAATTGAGCTAATTAGCTTATTGTGAGAATATTGCAATTGTCTGACAAAAGTGAAAAATGTAAATTTCCAATTTCAACCAAACATGCTAGAAATGCTCCAATTGAGCTAATTAGCTTATTGTGAGAATATTACAAACGTCTGACAAACATGATAAATGTAAATTTCCAATTTCAACCAAACATGCTAGAAATGCTCCAATTGAGCTAATTAGCTTATTGTGAGAATATTGCCATTGTCTGACAAAAGTGAAAAATGTAAATTTCCAATTTCAACCAAACATGCTAGAAATGCTCCAATTGAGCTAATTAGCTTATTGTGAGAATATTACAAACGTCTGACAAAAGTGAAAAATGTAAATTTCCAATTTCAACCAAACATGCTAGAAATGCTCCAATTGAGCTAATTAGCTAATTGTGAGAATATTGCAATTGTTTGACAAAAGTGAAAAATGTAAATTTCCAATTTCAACCAAACATGCTAGAAATGCTCCAATTGAGCTAATTAGCTTATTGTGAGAATATTACAAACGTCTGACAACACTGAAAAATGTAAATTTCCAATTTCAACCAAACATGCTAGAAATGCTCCAATTGAGCTAATTAGCTTATTGTGAGAATATTGTAATTGTCTGACAAAACTGAAAAATGTAAATTTCCAATTTCAACCAAACATGCTAGAAATGCTCCAATTGAGCTAATTAGCTTATTGTGAGAATATTACAAACGTCTGACAAAAGTGAAAAATGTAAATTTCCAATTTCAACCAAACATGCTAGAAATGCTCCAATTGAGCTAATTAGCTTATTGTGAGAATATTACAAACGTCTGACAAAACTGAAAAATGTAAATTTCCAATTTCAACCAAACATGCTAGAAATGCTCCAATTGAGCTAATTAGCTTATTGAGAGAATATTGCAATTGTCTGACAAAAGTGAAAAATGTGAATTTCCAATTTCGACCAAACATGCTAGAAATGCTCCAATTGAGCTAATTAGCTTATTGTGAGAATATTACAAACGTCTGACAAAAGTGAAAAATGTAAATTCCCAATTTCAACCAAACATGCTAGAAATGCTCAAATTGCGCAAATAAGCGTACTGTAGGAATTTTACAAACGTCTGACAAAAGTGAAAAATGTAAATTTCCAATTTCACCCACACATGCTAGAAATGCTCCAATTGAGCTAATTAGCTTATTGTGAGAATATTAAAAACGTCTGACAAAACTGAAAAATGTAAATTTCCAATTTCAACCAAACATGCTAGAAATGCTCCAATTGAGCTAATTAGCTTATTGTGAGAATATTACAAACGTCTGACAAACATGATAAATATAAATTTCCAATTTCGACCAAACATGCTAGAAATGCTCTAATTGAGCTAATTAGCTTATTGTGAGAATATTACAAACGTCTGACAAAACTGAAAAATGTAAATTTCCAATTTCAACGAAACATGCTAGAAATGCTCCAATTGAGCTAATTAGCTTATTGTGAGAATATTACAAACGTCTGACAAAACTGAAAAATGTAAATTTCCAATTTCAACCAAACATGCTAGAAATGCTCCAATTGAGCTAATTAGCTTATTGTGAGAATATTACAAACGTCTGACAAAACTGAAAAATGTAAATTTTCAATTTCAACCAAACATGCTAGAAATGCTCCAATTGAGCTAATTAGCTTATTGTGAGAATATTACAAACGTCTGACAACACTGAAAAATCTAAATTTCCAATTTCAACCAAACATGCTAGAAATGCTCCAATTGAGCTAATTAGCTTATTGTGAAAATATTACAAACGTCTGACAAACATGATAAATGTAAATTTCCAATTTCAACCAAACATGCTAGAAATGCTCCAATTGAGCTAATTAGCTTATTGTGAGAATATTACAACTGTCTGACAAAACTAAAAAATGTAAATTTCCAATTTCAACCAAACATGCTAGAAATGCTCCAATTGAGCTACTTAGCTTATTGTGAGAATATTACAAACGTCTGACAAAAGTGAAAAATGTAAAATTCCAATTTCAACCAAACATGCTAGAAATGCTCCAATTGAGCTAATTAGCTTATTGTGATAATATTACAAACGTCTGACAAACATGATTAATATAAATTTCCAATTTCAACCAAACATGCTAGAAATTTTCTAATTGAGCTAATTAGCTTATTGTGAGAATATTACAAACGTCTGACAAAACTGAAAAATGTAAATTTCCAATTTCAACCAAACATGCTAGAAATGCTCAAATTGCGCAAATAAGCCTACTGTAGGAATTTTACAAACGTCTGACAAAACTGAAAAATGTAAATTTCCAATTTCAACCAAACATGCTAGAAATGCTCAAATTGAGCTAATTAGCTTATTGTGAGAATATTACAAATGTCTGACAAACATGATAAATATAAATTTCCAATTTCAACCAAACATGCTAGAAATGCTCTAATTGAGCTAATTAGCATATTTTGAGAATATTACAAACGTCTGACAAAACTGAAAAATGTAAATTTCCAATTTCAAACAAACATGCTAGAAATGCTCAAATTGTGCAAATACGCCTACTGTAGGAATTTTACAAACGTCTGACAAAACTGAAAAATGTAAATTTCCAATTTCAACCAAACATGCTAGAAATGCTCCAATTGAGCTAATTAGCTTATTGTGAGAATATTACAAACGTCTGACAAAAGTGAAAAATGTAAATTTCCAATTTCAAACAAACATGCTAGAAATGCTCCAATTGAGCTAATTAGCTTATTGTGAGAATATTGCAATTGTTTGACAAAAGTGAAAAATGTAAATTTCCAATTTCAACCAAACATGCTAGAAATGCTCCAATTGAGCTAATTAGCTTATTGTGAGAATATTACAAACGTCTGACAACACTGAAAAATGTAAATTTCCAATTTCAACCAAACATGCTAGAAATGCTCCAATTGAGCTAATTAGCTTATTGTGAGAATATTGTAATTGTCTGACAAAACTGAAAAATGTAAATTTCCAATTTCAACCAAACATGCTAGAAATGCTCCAATTGAGCTAATTAGCTTATTGTGAGAATATTACAAACGTCTGACAAAAGTGAAAAATGTAAATTTCCAATTTCAACCAAACATGCTAGAAATGCTCCAATTGAGCTAATTAGCTTATTGTGAGAATATTACAAACGTCTGACAAAACTGAAAAATGTAAATTTCCAATTTCAACCAAACATGCTAGAAATGCTCCAATTGAGCTAATTAGCTTATTGAGAGAATATTGCAATTGTCTGACAAAAGTGAAAAATGTGAATTTCCAATTTCGACCAAACATGCTAGAAATGCTCCAATTGAGCTAATTAGCTTATTGCGAGAGTATTACAAACGTCTGACAAACATGATAAATGTAAATTTCCAATTTCAACCAAACATGCTAGAAATGCTCCAATTGAGCTAATTAGCTTATTGTGAGAATATTACAAACGTCTGACAAAACTGAAAAATGTAAATTTCCAATTTCAACCAAACATGCTAGAAATGCTCCAATTGAGCTAATTAGCTTATTGAATGAATATTGTAATTGTCTTACAAAAGTGAAAAATGTAAATTTCCAATTTCAACCAAACATGCTAGAAATGCTCCAATTGAGCTAATTAGCTTATTGTGAGAATATTACAAACGTCTGACAACACTGAAAAATGTAAATTTCCCATTTCAACCAAACATGTTAGAAATGCTCCAATTGAGCTAATTAGCTTATTGTGAGAGTATTACAAACGTCTGACAAACATGATAAATGTAAATTTCCAATTTCAACCAAACATGCTAGAAATGCTCCAATTGAGCTAATTAGCTTATTGTGAGAATATTGCAATTGTCTGACAAAAGTGAAAAATGTAAATTTCCAATTTCAACCAAACATGCTAGAAATGCTCCAATTGAGCTAATTAGCTTATTGTGAGAATATTACAAACGTCTGACAAACATGATAAATGTAAATTTCCAATTTCAACCAAACATGCTAGAAATGCTCCAATTGAGCTAATTAGCTTATTGTGAGAATATTGCCATTGTCTGACAAAAGTGAAAAATGTAAATTTCCAATTTCAACCAAACATGCTAGAAATGCTCCAATTGAGCTAATTAGCTTATTGTGAGAATATTACAAACGTCTGACAAAAGTGAAAAATGTAAATTTCCAATTTCAACCAAACATGCTAGAAATGCTCCAATTGAGCTAATTAGCTAATTGTGAGAATATTGCAATTGTTTGACAAAAGTGAAAAATGTAAATTTCCAATTTCAACCAAACATGCTAGAAATGCTCCAATTGAGCTAATTAGCTTATTGTGAGAATATTACAAACGTCTGACAACACTGAAAAATGTAAATTTCCAATTTCAACCAAACATGCTAGAAATGCTCCAATTGAGCTAATTAGCTTATTGTGAGAATATTGTAATTGTCTGACAAAACTGAAAAATGTAAATTTCCAATTTCAACCAAACATGCTAGAAATGCTCCAATTGAGCTAATTAGCTTATTGTGAGAATATTACAAACGTCTGACAAAAGTGAAAAATGTAAATTTCCAATTTCAACCAAACATGCTAGAAATGCTCCAATTGAGCTAATTAGCTTATTGTGAGAATATTACAAACGTCTGACTAAAGTGAAAAATGTAAATTTCCAATTTCAACCAAACATGCTAGAAATTTTCTAATTGAGCTAATTAGCTTATTGTGAGAATATTACAAACGTCTGACAAAACTGAAAAATGTAAATTTCCAATTTCAACCAAACATGCTAGAAATGCTCAAATTGCGCAAATAAGCCTACTGTAGGAATTTTACAAACGTCTGACAAAACTGAAAAATGTAAATTTCCAATTTCAACCAAACATGCTAGAAATGCTCAAATTGAGCTAATTAGCTTATTGTGAGAATATTACAAACGTCTGACAAACATGATAAATATAAATTTCCAATTTCAACCAAACATGCTAGAAATGCTCTAATTGAGCTAATTAGCATATTTTGAGAATATTACAAACGTCTGACAAAACTGAAAAATGTAAATTTCCAATTTCAACCAAACATGCTAGAAATGCTCAAATTGTGCAAATACGCCTACTGTAGGAATTTTACAAACGTCTGACAAAACTGAAAAATGTAAATTTCCAATTTCAACCAAACATGCTAGAAATGCTCCAATTGAGCTAATTAGCTAATTGTGAGAATATTGCAATTGTTTGACAAAAGTGAAAAATGTAAATTTCCAATTTCAACCAAACATGCTAGAAATGCTCCAATTGAGCTAATTAGCTTATTGTGAGAATATTACAAACGTCTGACAACACTGAAAAATGTAAATTTCCAATTTCAACCAAACATGCTAGAAATGCTCCAATTGAGCTAATTAGCTTATTGTGAGAATATTGTAATTGTCTGACAAAACTGAAAAATGTAAATTTCCAATTTCAACCAAACATGCTAGAAATGCTCCAATTGAGCTAATTAGCTTATTGTGAGAATATTACAAACGTCTGACAAAAGTGAAAAATGTAAATTTCCAATTTCAACCAAACATGCTAGAAATGCTCCAATTGAGCTAATTAGCTTATTGTGAGAATATTACAAACGTCTGACAAAACTGAAAAATGTAAATTTCCAATTTCAACCAAACATGCTAGAAATGCTCCAATTGAGCTAATTAGCTTATTGAGAGAATATTGCAATTGTCTGACAAAAGTGAAAAATGTGAATTTCCAATTTCAACCAAACATGCTAGAAATGCTCCAATTGAGCTAATTAGCTTATTGCGAGAGTATTACAAACGTCTGACAAACATGATAAATGTAAATTTCCAATTTCAACCAAACATGCTAGAAATGCTCCAATTGAGCTAATTAGCTTATTGTGAGAATATTACAAACGTCTGACAAAACTGAAAAATGTAAATTTCCAATTTCAACCAAACATGCTAGAAATGCTCCAATTGAGCTAATTAGCTTATTGAATGAATATTGTAATTGTCTTACAAAAGTGAAAAATGTAAATTTCCAATTTCAACCAAACATGCTAGAAATGCTCCAATTGAGCTAATTAGCTTATTGTGAGAATATTACAAACGTCTGACAACACTGAAAAATGTAAATTTCCCATTTCAACCAAACATGTTAGAAATGCTCCAATTGAGCTAATTAGCTTATTGTGAGAGTATTACAAACGTCTGACAAACATGATAAATGTAAATTTCCAATTTCAACCAAACATGCTAGAAATGCTCCAATTGAGCTAATTAGCTTATTGTGAGAATATTGCAATTGTCTGACAAAAGTGAAAAATGTAAATTTCCAATTTCAACCAAACATGCTAGAAATGCTCCAATTGAGCTAATTAGCTTATTGTGAGAATATTACAAACGTCTGACAAACATGATAAATGTAAATTTCCAATTTCAACCAAACATGCTAGAAATGCTCCAATTGAGCTAATTAGCTTATTGTGAGAATATTGCCATTGTCTGACAAAAGTGAAAAATGTAAATTTCCAATTTCAACCAAACATGCTAGAAATGCTCCAATTGAGCTAATTAGCTTATTGTGAGAATATTACAAACGTCTGACAAAAGTGAAAAATGTAAATTTCCAATTTCAACCAAACATGCTAGAAATGCTCCAATTGAGCTAATTAGCTAATTGTGAGAATATTGCAATTGTTTGACAAAAGTGAAAAATGTAAATTTCCAATTTCAACCAAACATGCTAGAAATGCTCCAATTGAGCTAATTAGCTTATTGTGAGAATATTACAAACGTCTGACAACACTGAAAAATGTAAATTTCCAATTTCAACCAAACATGCTAGAAATGCTCCAATTGAGCTAATTAGCTTATTGTGAGAATATTGTAATTGTCTGACAAAACTGAAAAATGTAAATTTCCAATTTCAACCAAACATGCTAGAAATGCTCCAATTGAGCTAATTAGCTTATTGTGAGAATATTACAAACGTCTGACAAAAGTGAAAAATGTAAATTTCCAATTTCAACCAAACATGCTAGAAATGCTCCAATTGAGCTAATTAGCTTATTGTGAGAATATTACAAACGTCTGACAAAACTGAAAAATGTAAATTTCCAATTTCAACCAAACATGCTAGAAATGCTCCAATTGAGCTAATTAGCTTATTGAGAGAATATTGCAATTGTCTGACAAAAGTGAAAAATGTGAATTTCCAATTTCGACCAAACATGCTAGAAATGCTCCAATTGAGCTAATTAGCTTATTGTGAGAATATTACAAACGTCTGACAAAAGTGAAAAATGTAAATTCCCAATTTCAACCAAACATGCTAGAAATGCTCAAATTGCGCAAATAAGCGTACTGTAGGAATTTTACAAACGTCTGACAAAAGTGAAAAATGTAAATTTCCAATTTCACCCACACATGCTAGAAATGCTCCAATTGAGCTAATTAGCTTATTGTGAGAATATTAAAAACGTCTGACAAAACTGAAAAATGTAAATTTCCAATTTCAACCAAACATGCTAGAAATGCTCCAATTGAGCTAATTAGCTTATTGTGAGAATATTACAAACGTCTGACAAACATGATAAATATAAATTTCCAATTTCGACCAAACATGCTAGAAATGCTCTAATTGAGCTAATTAGCTTATTGTGAGAATATTACAAACGTCTGACAAAACTGAAAAATGTAAATTTCCAATTTCAACCAAACATGCTAGAAATGCTCCAAATGAGCTAATTAGCTTATTGTGAGAATATTACAAACGTCTGACAAAAGTGAAAAATGTAAATTTCCAATTTCAACCAAACACGCTAGAAATGCTCCAATTGAGCTAATTAGCTTATTGTGAGAATATTACAAACGTCTGACAAAACTGAAAAATGTAAATTTCCAATTTCAACCAAACATGCTAGGTATGCTCCAATTGAGCTAATTAGCTTATTGTGAGAATATTGCAATTGTCTGACAAAAGTGAAAAATGTAAATTTCCAATTTCAACCAAACATGCTAGAAATGCTCCAATTGAGCTAATTAGCTTATTGTGAGAATATTACAAACGTCTGACTAAAGTGAAAAATGTAAATTTCCAATTTCAACCAAACATGCTAGAAATGCTCCAATTGAGCTAATTAGCTTATTGTGAGAATATTACAAACGTCTGACAAACATGATAAATATAAACTTCCAATTTCAACCAAACATGCTAGAAATGCTCTAATTGAGCTAATTAGCTTATTGTGAGAATATTACAAACGTCTGACAAAACTGAAAAATGTAAATTTCCAATTTCAACCAAACATGCTAGAAATGCTCAAATTGCGCAAATAAGCCTACTTTAGGAATTTTACGAACGTCTGACAAAGCTGAAAAATGTAAATTTCCAATTTCAACGAAACATGCTAGAAATGCTCCAATTGAGCTAATTAGCTTATTGTGAGAATATTACAAACGTCTGACAAAACTGAAAAATGTAAATTTCCAATTTCAACCAAACATGCTAGAAATGCTCCAATTGAGCTAATTAGCTTATTGTGAGAATATTACAAACGTCTGACAAAACTGAAAAATGTAAATTTTCAATTTCAACCAAACATGCTAGAAATGCTCCAATTGAGCTAATTAGCTTATTGTGAGAATATTACAAACGTCTGACAACACTGAAAAATCTAAATTTCCAATTTCAACCAAACATGCTAGAAATGCTCCAATTGAGCTAATTAGCTTATTGTGAAAATATTACAAACGTCTGACAAACATGATAAATGTAAATTTCCAATTTCAACCAAACATGCTAGAAATGCTCCAATTGAGCTAATTAGCTTATTGTGAGAATATTACAACTGTCTGACAAAACTAAAAAATGTAAATTTCCAATTTCAACCAAACATGCTAGAAATGCTCCAATTGAGCTACTTAGCTTATTGTGAGAATATTACAAACGTCTGACAAAAGTGAAAAATGTAAAATTCCAATTTCAACCAAACATGCTAGAAATGCTCCAATTGAGCTAATTAGCTTATTGTGATAATATTACAAACGTCTGACAAACATGATTAATATAAATTTCCAATTTCAACCAAACATGCTAGAAATTTTCTAATTGAGCTAATTAGCTTATTGTGAGAATATTACAAACGTCTGACAAAACTGAAAAATGTAAATTTCCAATTTCAACCAAACATGCTAGAAATGCTCAAATTGCGCAAATAAGCCTACTGTAGGAATTTTACAAACGTCTGACAAAACTGAAAAATGTAAATTTCCAATTTCAACCAAACATGCTAGAAATGCTCAAATTGAGCTAATTAGCTTATTGTGAGAATATTACAAACGTCTGACAAACATGATAAATATAAATTTCCAATTTCAACCAAACATGCTAGAAATGCTCTAATTGAGCTAATTAGCATATTTTGAGAATATTACAAACGTCTGACAAAACTGAAAAATGTAAATTTCCAATTTCAAACAAACATGCTAGAAATGCTCAAATTGTGCAAATACGCCTACTGTAGGAATTTTACAAACGTCTGACAAAACTGAAAAATGTAAATTTCCAATTTCAACCAAACATGCTAGAAATGCTCCAATTGAGCTAATTAGCTTATTGTGAGAATATTACAAACGTCTGACAAAAGTGAAAAATGTAAATTTCCAATTTCAAACAAACATGCTAGAAATGCTCAAATTGTGCAAATACGCCTACTGTAGGAATTTTACAAACGTCTGACAAAACTGAAAAATGTAAATTTCCAATTTCAACCAAACATGCTAGAAATGCTCCAATTGAGCTAATTAGCTAATTGTGAGAATATTGCAATTGTTTGACAAAAGTGAAAAATGTAAATTTCCAATTTCAACCAAACATGCTAGAAATGCTCCAATTGAGCTAATTAGCTTATTGTGAGAATATTACAAACGTCTGACAAAACTGAAAAATGTAAATTTCCAATTTCAAACAAACATGCTAGAAATGCTCAAATTGTGCAAATACGCCTACTGTAGGAATTTTACAAACGTCTGACAAAACTGAAAAATGTAAATTTCCAATTTCAACCAAACATGCTAGAAATGCTCCAATTGAGCTAATTAGCTAATTGTGAGAATATTGCAATTGTTTGACAAAAGTGAAAAATGTAAATTTCCAATTTCAACCAAACATGCTAGAAATGCTCCAATTGAGCTAATTAGCTTATTGTGAGAATATTACAAACGTCTGACAACACTGAAAAATGTAAATTTCCAATTTCAACCAAACATGCTAGAAATGCTCCAATTGAGCTAATTAGCTTATTGTGAGAATATTGTAATTGTCTGACAAAACTGAAAAATGTAAATTTCCAATTTCAACCAAACATGCTAGAAATGCTCCAATTGAGCTAATTAGCTTATTGTGAGAATATTACAAACGTCTGACAAAAGTGAAAAATGTAAATTTCCAATTTCAACCAAACATGCTAGAAATGCTCCAATTGAGCTAATTAGCTTATTGTGAGAATATTACAAACGTCTGACAAAACTGAAAAATGTAAATTTCCAATTTCAACCAAACATGCTAGAAATGCTCCAATTGAGCTAATTAGCTTATTGAGAGAATATTGCAATTGTCTGACAAAAGTGAAAAATGTGAATTTCCAATTTCGACCAAACATGCTAGAAATGCTCCAATTGAGCTAATTAGCTTATTGCGAGAGTATTACAAACGTCTGACAAACATGATAAATGTAAATTTCCAATTTCAACCAAACATGCTAGAAATGCTCCAATTGAGCTAATTAGCTTATTGTGAGAATATTACAAACGTCTGACAAAACTGAAAAATGTAAATTTCCAATTTCAACCAAACATGCTAGAAATGCTCCAATTGAGCTAATTAGCTTATTGAATGAATATTGTAATTGTCTTACAAAAGTGAAAAATGTAAATTTCCAATTTCAACCAAACATGCTAGAAATGCTCCAATTGAGCTAATTAGCTTATTGTGAGAATATTACAAACGTCTGACAACACTGAAAAATGTAAATTTCCCATTTCAACCAAACATGTTAGAAATGCTCCAATTGAGCTAATTAGCTTATTGTGAGAGTATTACAAACGTCTGACAAACATGATAAATGTAAATTTCCAATTTCAACCAAACATGCTAGAAATGCTCCAAATGAGCTAATTAGCTTATTGTGAGAATATTGCAATTGTCTGACAAAAGTGAAAAATGTAAATTTCCAATTTCAACCAAACATGCTAGAAATGCTCCAATTGAGCTAATTAGCTTATTGTGAGAATATTACAAACGTCTGACAAACATGATAAATGTAAATTTCCAATTTCAACCAAACATGCTAGAAATGCTCCAATTGAGCTAATTAGCTTATTGTGAGAATATTGTAATTGTCTGACAAAACTGAAAAATGTAAATTTCCAATTTCAACCAAACATGCTAGAAATGCTCCAATTGAGCTAATTAGCTTATTGTGAGAATATTACAAACGTCTGACAAAAGTGAAAAATGTAAATTTCCAATTTCAACCAAACATGCTAGAAATGCTCCAATTGAGCTAATTAGCTTATTGTGAGAATATTACAAACGTCTGACAAAACTGAAAAATGTAAATTTCCAATTTCAACCAAACATGCTAGAAATGCTCCAATTGAGCTAATTAGCTTATTGAGAGAATATTGCAATTGTCTGACAAAAGTGAAAAATGTGAATTTCCAATTTCGACCAAACATGCTAGAAATGCTCCAATTGAGCTAATTAGCTTATTGTGAGAATATTACAAACGTCTGACAAAAGTGAAAAATGTAAATTCCCAATTTCAACCAAACATGCTAGAAATGCTCAAATTGCGCAAATAAGCGTACCGTAGGAATTTTACAAACGTCTGACAAAAGTGAAAAATGTAAATTTCCAATTTCACCCACACATGCTAGAAATGCTCCAATTGAGCTAATTAGCTTATTGTGAGAATATTAAAAACGTCTGACAAAACTGAAAAATGTAAATTTCCAATTTCAACCAAACATGCTAGAAATGCTCCAATTGAGCTAATTAGCTTATTGTGAGAATATTACAAACGTCTGACAAACATGATAAATATAAATTTCCAATTTCGACCAAACATGCTAGAAATGCTCTAATTGAGCTAATTAGCTTATTGTGAGAATATTACAAACGTCTGACAAAACTGAAAAATGTAAATTTCCAATTTCAACCAAACATGCTAGAAATGCTCCAATTGAGCTAATTAGCTTATTGTGAGAATATTACAAACGTCTGACAAAAGTGAAAAATGTAAATTTCCAATTTCAACCAAACATGCTAGAAATGCTCCAATTGAGCTAATTAGCTTATTGTGAGAATATTACAAACGTCTGACAAAACTGAAAAATGTAAATTTCCAATTTCAACCAAACATGCTAGGTATGCTCCAATTGAGCTAATTAGCTTATTGTGAGAATATTGCAATTGTCTGACAAAAGTGAAAAATGTAAATTTCCAATTTCAACCAAACATGCTAGAAATGCTCCAATTGAGCTAATTAGCTTATTGTGAGAATATTACAAACGTCTGACTAAAGTGAAAAATGTAAATTTCCAATTTCAACCAAACATGCTAGAAATTTTCTAATTGAGTTAATTAGCTTATTGTGAGAATATTACAAACGTCTGACAAACATGATAAATGTAAATTTCCAATTTCAACCAAACATGCTAGAAATGCTCCAATTGAGCTAATTAGCTTATTGTGAGAATATTGCAATTGTCTGACAAAAGTGAAAAATGTAAATTTCCAATTTCAACCAAACATGCTAGAAATGCTCCAATTGAGCTAATTAGCTTATTGTGAGAATATTACAAACGTCTGACAAACATGATAAATGTAAATTTCCAATTTCAACCAAACATGCTAGAAATGCTCCAATTGAGCTAATTAGCTTATTGTGAGAATATTGCCATTGTCTGACAAAAGTGAAAAATGTAAATTTCCAATTTCAACCAAACATGCTAGAAATGCTCCAATTGAGCTAATTAGCTTATTGTGAGAATATTACAAACGTCTGACAAAAGTGAAAAATGTAAATTTCCAATTTCAACCAAACATGCTAGAAATGCTCCAATTGAGCTAATTAGCTAATTGTGAGAATATTGCAATTGTTTGACAAAAGTGAAAAATGTAAATTTCCAATTTCAACCAAACATGCTAGAAATGCTCTAATTGAGCTAATTAGCTTATTGTGAGAATATTACAAACGTCTGACAACACTGAAAAATGTAAATTTCCAATTTCAACCAAACATGCTAGAAATGCTCCAATTGAGCTAATTAGCTTATTGTGAGAATATTGTAATTGTCTGACAAAACTGAAAAATGTAAATTTCCAATTTCAACCAAACATGCTAGAAATGCTCCAATTGAGCTAATTAGCTTATTGTGAGAATATTACAAACGTCTGACAAAAGTGAAAAATGTAAATTTCCAATTTCAACCAAACATGCTAGAAATGCTCCAATTGAGCTAATTAGCTTATTGTGAGAATATTACAAACGTCTGACAAAACTGAAAAATGTAAATTTCCAATTTCAACCAAACATGCTAGAAATGCTCCAATTGAGCTAATTAGCTTATTGAGAGAATATTGCAATTGTCTGACAAAAGTGAAAAATGTGAATTTCCAATTTCGACCAAACATGCTAGAAATGCTCCAATTGAGCTAATTAGCTTATTGTGAGAATATTACAAACGTCTGACAAAAGTGAAAAATGTAAATTCCCAATTTCAACCAAACATGCTAGAAATGCTCAAATTGCGCAAATAAGCGTACTGTAGGAATTTTACAAACGTCTGACAAAAGTGAAAAATGTAAATTTCCAATTTCACCCACACATGCTAGAAATGCTCCAATTGAGCTAATTAGCTTATTGTGAGAATATTAAAAACGTCTGACAAAACTGAAAAATGTAAATTTCCAATTTCAACCAAACATGCTAGAAATGCTCCAATTGAGCTAATTAGCTTATTGTGAGAATATTACAAACGTCTGACAAAAGTGAAAATGTAAATTTCCAATTTCAACCAAACATGCTAGAAATGCTCCAATTGAGCTAATTAGCTTATTGTGAGAATATTACAAACGTCTGACAACACTGAAAAATTCAAATTTCCAATTTCAACCAAACATGCTAGAAATGCTCCAATTGAGCTAATTAGCTTATTGTGAGAATATTACAAACGTCTGACAAAACTGAAAAATGTAAATTTCCAATTTCAACCAAACATGCTAGAAATGCTCCAATTGAGCTAATTAGCTTATTGAATGAATATTGTAATTGTCTTACAAAAGTGAAAAATGTAAATTTCCAATTTCAACCAAACATGCTAGAAATGCTCTAATTGAGCTAATTAGCTTATTGTGAGAATATTACAAACGTCTGACAAAACTGAAAAATGTAAATTTCCAATTTCAACCAAACATGCTAGAAATGCTCCAATTGAGCTAATTAGCTTATTGTGAGAATATTACAAACGTCTGACAAAAGTGAAAAATGTAAATTTCCAATTTCAACCAAACATGCTAGAAATGCTCCAATTGAGCTAATTAGCTTATTGTGAGAATATTACAAACGTCTGACAAAACTGAAAAATGTAAATTTCCAATTTCAACCAAACATGCTAGGTATGCTCCAATTGAGCTAATTAGCTTATTGTGAGAATATTGCAATTGTCTGACAAAAGTGAAAAATGTAAATTTCCAATTTCAACCAAACATGCTAGAAATGCTCCAATTGAGCTAATTAGCTTATTGTGAGAATATTACAAACGTCTGACAAAACTGAAAAATGTAAATTTCCAATTTCAACCAAACATGCTAGAAATGCTCCAATTGAGCTAATTAGCTTATTGAGAGAATATTGCAATTGTCTGACAAAAGTGAAAAATGTGAATTTCCAATTTCGACCAAACATGCTAGAAATGCTCCAATTGAGCTAATTAGCTTATTGTGAGAATATTACAAACGTCTGACAAAAGTGAAAAATGTAAATTCCCAATTTCAACCAAACATGCTAGAAATGCTCAAATTGCGCAAATAAGCGTACTGTAGGAATTTTACAAACGTCTGACAAAAGTGAAAAATGTAAATTTCCAATTTCACCCACACATGCTAGAAATGCTCCAATTGAGCTAATTAGCTTATTGTGAGAATATTAAAAACGTCTGACAAAACTGAAAAATGTAAATTTCCAATTTCAACCAAACATGCTAGAAATGCTCCAATTGAGCTAATTAGCTTATTGTGAGAATATTACAAACGTCTGACAAAAGTGAAAATGTAAATTTCCAATTTCAACCAAACATGCTAGAAATGCTCCAATTGAGCTAATTAGCTTATTGTGAGAATATTACAAACGTCTGACAACACTGAAAAATTCAAATTTCCAATTTCAACCAAACATGCTAGAAATGCTCCAATTGAGCTAATTAGCTTATTGTGAGAATATTACAAACGTCTGACAAAACTGAAAAATGTAAATTTCCAATTTCAACCAAACATGCTAGAAATGCTCCAATTGAGCTAATTAGCTTATTGAATGAATATTGTAATTGTCTTACAAAAGTGAAAAATGTAAATTTCCAATTTCAACCAAACATGCTAGAAATGCTCCAATTGAGCTAATTAGCTTATTGTGAGAATATTACAAACGTCTGACAACACTGAAAAATGTAAATTTCCCATTTCAACCAAACATGTTAGAAATGCTCCAATTGAGCTAATTAGCTTATTGTGAGAGTATTACAAACGTCTGACAAACATGATAAATGTAAATTTCCAATTTCAACCAAACATGCTAGAAATGCTCCAATTGAGCTAATTAGCTTATTGTGAGAATATTGCAATTGTCTGACAAAAGTGAAAAATGTAAATTTCCAATTTCAACCAAACATGCTAGAAATGCTCCAATTGAGCTAATTAGCTTATTGTGAGAGTATTACAAACGTCTGACAAACATGATAAATGTAAATTTCCAATTTCAACCAAACATGCTAGAAATGCTCCAAATGAGCTAATTAGCTTATTGTGAGAATATTGCAATTGTCTGACAAAAGTGAAAAATGTAAATTTCCAATTTCAACCAAACATGTTAGAAATGCTCCAATTGAGCTAATTAGCTTATTGTGAGAGTATTACAAACGTCTGACAAACATGATAAATGTAAATTTCCAATTTCAACCAAACATGCTAGAAATGCTCCAAATGAGCTAATTAGCTTATTGTGAGAATATTGCAATTGTCTGACAAAAGTGAAAAATGTAAATTTCCAATTTCAACCAAACATGCTAGAAATGCTCCAATTGAGCTAATTAGCTTATTGTGAGAATATTACAAACGTCTGACAAACATGATAAATGTAAATTTCCAATTTCAACCAAACATGCTAGAAATGCTCCAATTGAGCTAATTAGCTTATTGTGAGAATATTGCCATTGTCTGACAAAAGTGAAAAATGTAAATTTCCAATTTCAACCAAACATGCTAGAAATGCTCCAATTGAGCTAATTAGCTTATTGTGAGAATATTACAAACGTCTGACAAAAGTGAAAAATGTAAATTTCCAATTTCAACCAAACATGCTAGAAATGCTCCAATTGAGCTAATTAGCTAATTGTGAGAATATTGCAATTGTTTGACAAAAGTGAAAAATGTAAATTTCCAATTTCAACCAAACATGCTAGAAATGCTCCAATTGAGCTAATTAGCTTATTGTGAGAATATTACAAACGTCTGACAACACTGAAAAATGTAAATTTCCAATTTCAACCAAACATGCTAGAAATGCTCCAATTGAGCTAATTAGCTTATTGTGAGAATATTGTAATTGTCTGACAAAACTGAAAAATGTAAATTTCCAATTTCAACCAAACATGCTAGAAATGCTCCAATTGAGCTAATTAGCTTATTGTGAGAATATTACAAACGTCTGACAAAAGTGAAAAATGTAAATTTCCAATTTCAACCAAACATGCTAGAAATGCTCCAATTGAGCTAATTAGCTTATTGTGAGAATATTACAAACGTCTGACAAAACTGAAAAATGTAAATTTCCAATTTCAACCAAACATGCTAGAAATGCTCCAATTGAGCTAATTAGCTTATTGAGAGAATATTGCAATTGTCTGACAAAAGTGAAAAATGTGAATTTCCAATTTCGACCAAACATGCTAGAAATGCTCCAATTGAGCTAATTAGCTTATTGTGAGAATATTACAAACGTCTGACAAAAGTGAAAAATGTAAATTCCCAATTTCAACCAAACATGCTAGAAATGCTCAAATTGCGCAAATAAGCGTACTGTAGGAATTTTACAAACGTCTGACAAAAGTGAAAAATGTAAATTTCCAATTTCACCCACACATGCTAGAAATGCTCCAATTGAGCTAATTAGCTTATTGTGAGAATATTAAAAACGTCTGACAAAACTGAAAAATGTAAATTTCCAATTTCAACCAAACATGCTAGAAATGCTCCAATTGAGCTAATTAGCTTATTGTGAGAATATTACAAACGTCTGACAAACATGATAAATATAAATTTCCAATTTCGACCAAACATGCTAGAAATGCTCTAATTGAGCTAATTAGCTTATTGTGAGAATATTACAAACGTCTGACAAAACTGAAAAATGTAAATTTCCAATTTCAACCAAACATGCTAGAAATGCTCCAATTGAGCTAATTAGCTTATTGTGAGAATATTACAAACGTCTGACAAAAGTGAAAAATGTAAATTTCCAATTTCAACCAAACATGCTAGAAATGCTCCAATTGAGCTAATTAGCTTATTGTGAGAATATTACAAACGTCTGACAAAACTGAAAAATGTAAATTTCCAATTTCAACCAAACATGCTAGGTATGCTCCAATTGAGCTAATTAGCTTATTGTGAGAATATTGCAATTGTCTGACAAAAGTGAAAAATGTAAATTTCCAATTTCAACCAAACATGCTAGAAATGCTCCAATTGAGCTAATTAGCTTATTGTGAGAATATTACAAACGTCTGACTAAAGTGAAAAATGTAAATTTCCAATTTCAACCAAACATGCTAGAAATTTTCTAATTGAGTTAATTAGCTTATTGTGAGAATATTACAAACGTCTGACAAACATGATAAATGTAAATTTCCAATTTCAACCAAACATGCTAGAAATGCTCCAATTGAGCTAATTAGCTTATTGTGAGAATATTGCAATTGTCTGACAAAAGTGAAAAATGTAAATTTCCAATTTCAACCAAACATGCTAGAAATGCTCCAATTGAGCTAATTAGCTTATTGTGAGAATATTACAAACGTCTGACAAACATGATAAATGTAAATTTCCAATTTCAACCAAACATGCTAGAAATGCTCCAATTGAGCTAATTAGCTTATTGTGAGAATATTGCCATTGTCTGACAAAAGTGAAAAATGTAAATTTCCAATTTCAACCAAACATGCTAGAAATGCTCCAATTGAGCTAATTAGCTTATTGTGAGAATATTACAAACGTCTGACAAAAGTGAAAAATGTAAATTTCCAATTTCAACCAAACATGCTAGAAATGCTCCAATTGAGCTAATTAGCTAATTGTGAGAATATTGCAATTGTTTGACAAAAGTGAAAAATGTAAATTTCCAATTTCAACCAAACATGCTAGAAATGCTCTAATTGAGCTAATTAGCTTATTGTGAGAATATTACAAACGTCTGACAACACTGAAAAATGTAAATTTCCAATTTCAACCAAACATGCTAGAAATGCTCCAATTGAGCTAATTAGCTTATTGTGAGAATATTGTAATTGTCTGACAAAACTGAAAAATGTAAATTTCCAATTTCAACCAAACATGCTAGAAATGCTCCAATTGAGCTAATTAGCTTATTGTGAGAATATTACAAACGTCTGACAAAAGTGAAAAATGTAAATTTCCAATTTCAACCAAACATGCTAGAAATGCTCCAATTGAGCTAATTAGCTTATTGTGAGAATATTACAAACGTCTGACAAAACTGAAAAATGTAAATTTCCAATTTCAACCAAACATGCTAGAAATGCTCCAATTGAGCTAATTAGCTTATTGAGAGAATATTGCAATTGTCTGACAAAAGTGAAAAATGTGAATTTCCAATTTCGACCAAACATGCTAGAAATGCTCCAATTGAGCTAATTAGCTTATTGTGAGAATATTACAAACGTCTGACAAAAGTGAAAAATGTAAATTCCCAATTTCAACCAAACATGCTAGAAATGCTCAAATTGCGCAAATAAGCGTACTGTAGGAATTTTACAAACGTCTGACAAAAGTGAAAAATGTAAATTTCCAATTTCACCCACACATGCTAGAAATGCTCCAATTGAGCTAATTAGCTTATTGTGAGAATATTAAAAACGTCTGACAAAACTGAAAAATGTAAATTTCCAATTTCAACCAAACATGCTAGAAATGCTCCAATTGAGCTAATTAGCTTATTGTGAGAATATTACAAACGTCTGACAAACATGATAAATATAAACTTCCAATTTCAACCAAACATGCTAGAAATGCTCTAATTGAGCTAATTAGCTTATTGTGAGAATATTACAAACGTCTGACAAAACTGAAAAATGTAAATTTCCAATTTCAACCAAACATGCTAGAAATGCTCAAATTGCGCAAATAAGCCTACTGTAGGAATTTTACAAACGTCTGACAAAGCTGAAAAATGTAAATTTCCAATTTCAACGAAACGTGCTAGAAATGCTCCAATTGAGCTAATTAGCTTATTGTGAGAATATTACAAACGTCTGACAAAACTGAAAAATGTAAATTTCCAATTTCAACCAAACATGCTAGAAATGCTCCAATTGAGCTAATTAGCTTATTGTGAGAATATTACAAACGTCTGACAAAACTGAAAAATGTAAATTTTCAATTTCAACCAAACATGCTAGAAATGCTCCAATTGAGCTAATTAGCTTATTGTGAGAATATTACAAACGTCTGACAACACTGAAAAATCTAAATTTCCAATTTCAACCAAACATGCTAGAAATGCTCCAATTGAGCTAATTAGCTTATTGTGAGAATATTACAAACGTCTGACAAAAGTGAAAAATGTAAATTTCCAATTTCAACCAAACATGCTAGAAATGCTCCAATTGAGCTAATTAGCTTATTGTGAGAATATTACAAACGTCTGACAACACTGAAAAATTCAAATTTCCAATTTCAACCAAACATGCTAGAAATGCTCCAATTGAGCTAATTAGCTTATTGTGAGAATATTGCAATTGTCTGACAAAAGTGAAAAATGTAAATTTCCAATTTCAACCAAACATGCTAGAAATGCTCCAATTGAGCTAATTAGCTTATTGTGAGAATATTACAAACGTCTGACAAAAGTGAAAAATGTAAATTTCCAATTTCAACCAAACATGCTAGAAATGCTCCAATTGAGCTAATTAGCTTATTGTGAGAATATTACAAACGTCTGACAAACATGATAAATATAAATTTCCAATTTCAACCAAACATGCTAGAAATGCTCCAATTGAGCTAATTAGCTTATTGTGAGAATATTACAAACGTCTGACAAAACTGAAAAATGTAAATTTCCAATTTCAACCAAACATGCTAGAAATGCTCAAATTGCGCAAATAAGCCTACTGTAGGAATTTTACAAACGTCTGACAAAACTGAAAAATGTAAATTTCCAATTTCAACCAAACATGCTAGAAATGCTCCAATTGAGCTAATTAGCTTATTGTGAGAATATTACAAACGTCTGACAAAACTGAAAAATGTAAATTTCCAATTTCAACCAAACATGCTAGAAATGCTCCAATTGAGCTAATTAGCTTATTGTGAGAATATTGCAATTGTTTGACAAAAGTGAAAAATGTAAATTTCCAATTTCAACCAAACATGCTAGAAATGCTCCAATTGAGCTAATTAGCTTATTGTGAGAATATTACAAACGTCTGACAACACTGAAAAATGTAAATTTCCAATTTCAACCAAACATGCTAGAAATGCTCCAATTGAGCTAATTAGCTTATTGTGAGAATATTGTAATTGTCTGACAAAACTGAAAAATGTAAATTTCCAATTTCAACCAAACATGCTAGAAATGCTCCAATTGAGCTAATTAGCTTATTGTGAGAATATTACAAACGTCTGACAAAAGTGAAAAATGTAAATTTCCAATTTCAACCAAACATGCTAGAAATGCTCCAATTGAGCTAATTAGCTTATTGTGAGAATATTACAAACGTCTGACAAAACTGAAAAATGTAAATTTCCAATTTCAACCAAACATGCTAGAAATGCTCCAATTGAGCTAATTAGCTTATTGAGAGAATATTGCAATTGTCTGACAAAAGTGAAAAATGTGAATTTCCAATTTCGACCAAACATGCTAGAAATGCTCCAATTGAACTAATTAGCTTATTGCGAGAGTATTACAAACGTCTGACAAACATGATAAATGTAAATTTCCAATTTCAACCAAACATGCTAGAAATGCTCCAATTGAGCTAATTAGCTTATTGTGAGAATATTACAAACGTCTGACAAAACTGAAAAATGTAAATTTCCAATTTCAACCAAACATGCTAGAAATGCTCCAATTGGGCTAATTAGCCTACTGTAGGAATTTTACAAACGTCTGACAAAAGTGAAAAATGTAAATTTCCAATTTCAACCAAACATGCTAGAAATGCTCCAATTGAGCTAATTAGCTTATTGTGAGAATATTACAAACGTCTGACAAAACTGAAAAATGTAAATTTCCAATTTCAACCAAACATGCTAGAAATGCTCAAATTGCGCAAATAAGCCTACTGTAGGAATTTTACAAACGTCTTACAAAACTGAAAAATGTAAATTTCCAATTTCAACCAAACATGCTAGAAATGCTCCAATTGAGCTAATTAGCTTATTGTGAGAATATTACAAACGTCTGACAAAACTGAAAAATGTAAATTTCCAATTTCAACCAAACATGCTAGAAATGCTCCAATTGAGCTAATTAGCTTATTGTGAGAATATTGCAATTGTTTGACAAAAGTGAAAAATGTAAATTTCCAATTTCAACCAAACATGCTAGAAATGCTCCAATTGAGCTAATTAGCTTATTGTGAGAATATTACAAACGTCTGACAACACTGAAAAATGTAAATTTCCAATTTCAACCAAACATGCTAGAAATGCTCCAATTGAGCTAATTAGCTTATTGTGAGAATATTGTAATTGTCTGGCAAAACTGAAAAATGTAAATTTCCAATTTCAACCAAACATGCTAGAAATGCTCCAATTGAGCTAATTAGCTTATTGTGAGAATATTACAAACGTCTGACAAAAGTGAAAAATGTAAATTTCCAATTTCAACCAAACATGCTAGAAATGCTCCAATTGAGCTAATTAGCTTATTGTGAGAATATTACAAACGTCTGACAAAACTGAAAAATGTAAATTTCCAATTTCAACCAAACATGCTAGAAATGCTCCAATTGAGCTAATTAGCTTATTGAGAGAATATTGCAATTGTCTGACAAAAGTGAAAAATGTGAATTTCCAATTTCGACCAAACATGCTAGAAATGCTCCAATTGAGCTAATTAGCTTATTGCGAGAGTATTACAAACGTCTGACAAACATGATAAATGTAAATTTCCAATTTCAACCAAACATGCTAGAAATGCTCCAATTGAGCTAATTAGCTTATTGTGAGAATATTACAAACGTCTGACAAAACTGAAAAATGTAAATTTCCAATTTCAACCAAACATGCTAGAAATGCTCAAATTGCGCAAATAAGCCTACTGTAGGAATTTTACAAACGTCTGACAAAACTGAAAAATGTAAATTTCCAATTTCAACCAAACATGCTAGAAATGCTCCAATTGAGCTAATTAGCTTATTGTGAGAATATTACAAACGTCTGACAAAACTGAAAAATGTAAATTTCCAATTTCAACCAAACATGCTAGAAATGCTCCAATTGAGCTAATTAGCTTATTGTGAGAATATTGCAATTGTTTGACAAAAGTGAAAAATGTAAATTTCCAATTTCAACCAAACATGCTAGAAATGCTCCAATTGAGCTAATTAGCTTATTGTGAGAATATTACAAACGTCTGACAACACTGAAAAATGTAAATTTCCAATTTCAACCAAACATGCTAGAAATGCTCCAATTGAGCTAATTAGCTTATTGTGAGAATATTGTAATTGTCTGACAAAACTGAAAAATGTAAATTTCCAATTTCAACCAAACATGCTAGAAATGCTCCAATTGAGCTAATTAGCTTATTGTGAGAATATTACAAACGTCTGACAAAACTGAAAAATGTAAATTTCCAATTTCAACCAAACATGCTAGAAATGCTCCAATTGAGCTAATTAGCTTATTGAGAGAATATTGCAATTGTCTGACAAAAGTGAAAAATGTGAATTTCCAATTTCGACCAAACACGCTAGAAATGCTCCAATTGAGCTAATTAGCTTATTGCGAGAGTATTACAAACGTCTGACAAACATGATAAATGTAAATTTCCAATTTCAACCAAACATGCTAGAAATGCTCCAATTGAGCTAATTAGCTTATTGTGAGAATATCACAAACGTCTGACAAAACTGAAAAATGTAAATTTCCAATTTCAACCAAACATGCTAGAAATGCTCCAATTGGGCTAATTAGCTTATTGAGAGAATATTGTAATTGTCTTACAAAAGTGAAAAATGTAAATTTCCAATTTCAACCAAACATGCTAGAAATGCTCCAATTGAGCTAATTAGCTTATTGTGAGAATATTACAAACGTCTGACAACACTGAAAAATGTAAATTTCCCATTTCAACCAAACATGTTAGAAATGCTCCAATTGAGCTAATTAGCTTATTGTGAGAGTATTACAAACGTCTGACAAACATGATAAATGTAAATTTCCAATTTCAACCAAACATGCTAGAAATGCTCCAATTGAGCTAATTAGCTTATTGTGAGAATATTGCAATTGTCTGACAAAAGTGAAAAATGTAAATTTCCAATTTCAACCAAACATGCTAGAAATGCTCCAATTGAGCTAATTAGCTTATTGTGAGAATATTGCAATTGTCTGACAAAAGTGAAAATTGTAAATTTCCAATTTCAACCAAACATGCTAGAAATGCTCCAATTGAACTAATTAGCTTATTGTGAGAATATTGCAATTGTCTGACAAAAGTGAAAATTGTAAATTTCCAATTTCAACCAAACATGCTAGAAATGCTCCAATTGAGCTAATTAGCTTATTGTGAGAATATTACAAACGTCTGACTAAAGTGAAAAATGTAAATTTCCAATTTCAACCAAACATGCTAGAAATGCTCCAATTGAGCTAATTAGCTTATTGTGAGAATATTACAAACGTCTGACAAACATGATAAATATAAACTTCCAATTTCAACCAAACATGCTAGAAATGCTCTAATTGAGCTAATTAGCTTATTGTGAGAATATTACAAACGTCTGACAAAACTGAAAAATGTAAATTTCCAATTTCAACCAAACATGCTAGAAATGCTCAAATTGCGCAAATAAGCCTACTGTAGGAATTTTACGAACGTCTGACAAAGCTGAAAAATGTAAATTTCCAATTTCAACGAAACGTGCTAGAAATGCTCCAATTGAGCTAATTAGCTTATTGTGAGAATATTACAAACGTCTGACAAAACTGAAAAATGTAAATTTCCAATTTCAACCAAACATGCTAGAAATGCTCCAATTGAGCTAATTAGCTTATTGTGAGAATATTACAAACGTCTGACAAAACTGAAAAATGTAAATTTTCAATTTCAACCAAACATGCTAGAAATGCTCCAATTGAGCTAATTAGCTTATTGTGAGAATATTACAAACGTCTGACAACACTGAAAAATCTAAATTTCCAATTTCAACCAAACATGCTAGAAATGCTCCAATTGAGCTAATTAGCTTATTGTGAAAATATTACAAACGTCTGACAAACATGATAAATGTAAATTTCCAATTTCAACCAAACATGCTAGAAATGCTCCAATTGAGCTAATTAGCTTATTGTGAGAATATTACAAACGTCTGACAAAAGTGAAAAATGTAAATTTCCAATTTCAACCAAACATGCTAGAAATGCTCCAATTGAGCTAATTAGCTTATTGTGAGAATATTACAAACGTCTGACAACACTGAAAAATTCAAATTTCCAATTTCAACCAAACATGCTAGAAATGCTCCAATTGAGCTAATTAGCTTATTGTGAGAATATTGCAATTGTCTGACAAAAGTGAAAAATGTAAATTTCCAATTTCAACCAAACATGCTAGAAATGCTCCAATTGAGCTAATTAGCTTATTGTGAGAATATTACAAACGTCTGACAAAAGTGAAAAATGTAAATTTCCAATTTCAACCAAACATGCTAGAAATGCTCCAATTGAGCTAATTAGCTTATTGTGAGAATATTACAAACGTCTGACAAACATGATAAATATAAATTTCCAATTTCAACCAAACATGCTAGAAATGCTCCAATTGAGCTAATTAGCTTATTGTGAGAATATTACAAACGTCTGACAAAACTGAAAAATGTAAATTTCCAATTTCAACCAAACATGCTAGAAATGCTCAAATTGCGCAAATAAGCCTACTGTAGGAATTTTACAAACGTCTGACAAAACTGAAAAATGTAAATTTCCAATTTCAACCAAACATGCTAGAAATGCTCCAATTGAGCTAATTAGCTTATTGTGAGAATATTACAAACGTCTGACAAAACTGAAAAATGTAAATTTCCAATTTCAACCAAACATGCTAGAAATGCTCCAATTGAGCTAATTAGCTTATTGTGAGAATATTGCAATTGTTTGACAAAAGTGAAAAATGTAAATTTCCAATTTCAACCAAACATGCTAGAAATGCTCCAATTGAGCTAATTAGCTTATTGTGAGAATATTACAAACGTCTGACAACACTGAAAAATGTAAATTTCCAATTTCAACCAAACATGCTAGAAATGCTCCAATTAAGCTAATTAGCTTATTGTGAGAATATTGTAATTGTCTGACAAAACTGAAAAATGTAAATTTCCAATTTCAACCAAACATGCTAGAAATGCTCCAATTGAGCTAATTAGCTTATTGTGAGAATATTACAAACGTCTGACAAAAGTGAAAAATGTAAATTTCCAATTTCAACCAAACATGCTAGAAATGCTCCAATTGAGCTAATTAGCTTATTGTGAGAATATTACAAACGTCTGACAAAACTGAAAAATGTAAATTTCCAATTTCAACCAAACATGCTAGAAATGCTCCAATTGAGCTAATTAGCTTATTGAGAGAATATTGCAATTGTCTGACAAAAGTGAAAAATGTGAATTTCCAATTTCGACCAAACATGCTAGAAATGCTCCAATTGAGCTAATTAGCTTATTGCGAGAGTATTACAAACGTCTGACAAACATGATAAATGTAAATTTCCAATTTCAACCAAACATGCTAGAAATGCTCCAATTGAGCTAATTAGCTTATTGTGAGAATATTACAAACGTCTGACAAAACTGAAAAATGTAAATTTCCAATTTCAACCAAACATGCTAGAAATGCTCCAATTGGGCTAATTAGCTTATTGAGAGAATATTGTAATTGTCTTACAAAAGTGAAAAATGTAAATTTCCAATTTCAACCAAACATGCTAGAAATGCTCCAATTGAGCTAATTAGCTTATTGTGAGAATATTACAAACGTCTGACAACACTGAAAAATGTAAATTTCCCATTTCAACCAAACATGTTAGAAATGCTCCAATTGAGCTAATTAGCTTATTGTGAGAGTATTACAAACGTCTGACAAACATGATAAATGTAAATTTCCAATTTCAACCAAACATGCTAGAAATGCTCCAATTGAGCTAATTAGCTTATTGTGAGAATATTGCAATTGTCTGACAAAAGTGAAAAATGTAAATTTCCAATTTCAACCAAACATGCTAGAAATGCTCCAATTGAGCTAATTAGCTTATTGTGAGAATATTGCAATTGTCTGACAAAAGTGAAAATTGTAAATTTCCAATTTCAACCAAACATGCTAGAAATGCTCCAATTGAGCTAATTAGCTTATTGTGAGAATATTACAAACGTCTGACAACACTGAAAAATGTAAATTTCCCATTTCAACCAAACATGTTAGAAATGCTCCAATTGAGCTAATTAGCTTATTGTGAGAGTATTACAAACGTCTGACAAACATGATAAATGTAAATTTCCAATTTCAACCAAACATGCTAGAAATGCTCAAATTGCGCAAATAAGCCTACTGTAGGAATTTTACAAACGTCTGACAAAACTGAAAAATGTAAATTTCCAATTTCAACCAAACATGCTAAAAATGCTCCAATTGAGCTAATTAGCTTATTGTGAGAATATTGCAATTGTCTGACAAAAGTGAAAAATGTAAATTTCCAATTTCAACCAAACATGCTAGAAATGCTCCAATTGAGCTAATTAGCTTATTGTGAGAATATTACAAACGTCTGACAAACATGATAAATATAAATTTCCAATTTCAACCAAACATGCTAGAAATGCTCTAATTGAGCTAATTAGCTTATTGTGAGAATATTACAAACGTCTGACAAAACTGAAAAATGTAAATTTCCAATTTCAACCAAACATGCTAGAAATGCTCCAATTGAGCTAATTAGCTTATTGTGAGAATATTACAAACGTCTGACAAAAGTGAAAAATGTAAATTTCCAATTTCAACCAAACATGCTAGAAATGCTCCAATTGAGCTAATTAGCTTATTGTGAGAATATTACAAACGTCTGACAAAACTGAAAAATGTAAATTTCCAATTTCAACCAAACATGCTAGAAATGCTCCAATTGAGCTAATTAGCTTATTGTGAGAATATTGCAATTGTCTGACAAAAGTGAAAAATGTAAATTTCCAATTTCAACCAAACATGCTAGAAATGCTCCAATTGAGCTAATTAGCTTATTGTGAGAATATTACAAACGTCTGACTAAAGTGAAAAATGTAAATTTCCAATTTCAACCAAACATGCTAGAAATGCTCCAATTGAGCTAATTAGCTTATTGTGAGAATATTACAAACGTCTGACAAACATGATAAATATAAACTTCCAATTTCAACCAAACATGCTAGAAATGCTCTAATTGAGCTAATTAGCTTATTGTGAGAATATTACAAACGTCTGACAAAACTGAAAAATGTAAATTTCCAATTTCAACCAAACATGCTAGAAATGCTCAAATTGCGCAAATAAGCCTACTGTAGGAATTTTACGAACGTCTGACAAAGCTGAAAAATGTAAATTTCCAATTTCAACGAAACATGCTAGAAATGCTCCAATTGAGCTAATTAGCTTATTGTGAGAATATTACAAACGTCTGACAAAACTGAAAAATGTAAATTTCCAATTTCAACCAAACATGCTAGAAATGCTCCAATTGAGCTAATTAGCTTATTGTGAGAATATTACAAACGTCTGACAAAACTGAAAAATGTAAATTTTCAATTTCAACCAAACATGCTAGAAATGCTCCAATTGAGCTAATTAGCTTATTGTGAGAATATTACAAACGTCTGACAAAACTGAAAAATGTAAATTTCCAATTTCAACCAAACATGCTAGAAATGCTCCAATTGAGCTAATTAGCTTATTGTGAGAATATTACAAACGTCTGACAACACTGAAAAATTCAAATTTCCAATTTCAACCAAACATGCTAGAAATGCTCCAATTGAGCTAATTAGCTTATTGTGAGAATATTGCAATTGTCTGACAAAAGTGAAAAATGTAAATTTCCAATTTCAACCAAACATGCTAAAAATGCTCCAATTGAGCTAATTAGCTTATTGTGAGAATATTACAAACGTCTGACAAAAGTGAAAAATGTAAATTTCCAATTTCAACCAAACATGCTAGAAATGCTCCAATTGAGCTAATTAGCTTATTGTGAGAATATTACAAACGTCTGACAAACATGATAAATATAAATTTCCAATTTCAACCAAACATGCTAGAAATGCTCCAATTGAGCTAATTAGCTTATTGTGAGAATATTACAAACGTCTGACAAAAGTGAAAAATGTAAATTTCCAATTTCAACCAAACATGCTAGAAATGCTCCAATTGAGCTAATTAGCTTATTGTGAGAATATTACAAACGTCTGACAAAACTGAAAAATGTAAATTTCCAATTTCAACCAAACATGCTAGAAATGCTCCAATTGAGCTAATTAGCTTATTGAGAGAATATTGCAATTGTCTGACAATAGTGAAAAATGTGAATTTCCAATTTCGACCAAACATGCTAGAAATGCTCCAATTGAGCTAATTAGCTTATTGCGAGAGTATTACAAACATCTGACAAACATGATAAATGTAAATTTCCAATTTCAACCAAACATGCTAGAAATGCTCCAATTGAGCTAATTAGCTTATTGTGAGAATATTACAAACGTCTGACAAAACTGAAAAATGTAAATTTCCAATTTCAACCAAACATGCTAGAAATGCTCCAATTGAGCTAATTAGCTTATTGAGAGAATATTGTAATTGTCTTACAAAAGTGAAAAATGTAAATTTCCAATTTCAACCAAACATGCTAGAAATGCTCCAATTGAGCTAATTAGCTTATTGTGAGAATATTACAAACGTCTGACAACACTGAAAAATGTAAATTTCCCATTTCAACCAAACATGTTAGAAATGCTCCAATTGAGCTAATTAGCTTATTGTGAGAGTATTACAAACGTCTGACAAACATGATAAATGTAAATTTCCAATTTCAACCAAACATGCTAGAAATGCTCCAATTGAGCTAATTAGCTTATTGTGAGAATATTGCAATTGTCTGACAAAAGTGAAAATTGTAAATTTCCAATTTCAACCAAACATGCTAGAAATGCTCCAATTGAGCTAATTAGCTTATTGTGAGAATATTACAAACGTCTGACAAAACTGAAAAATGTAAATTTCCAATTTCAACCAAACATGCTAGAAATGCTCCAATTGAGCTAATTAGCTTATTGTGAAAATATTACAAACGTCTGACAAACATGATAAATATAAATTTCCAATTACAACCAAACATGCTAGAAATGCTCTAATTGAGCTAATTAGCTTATTGTGAGAATATTACAAACGTCTGACAAAACTAAAAAATGTAAATTTCCAATTTCAACCAAACATGCTAGAAATGCTCAAATTGCGCAAATAAGCCTACTGTAGGAATTTTACAAACGTCTGACAATACTGAAAAATGTAAATTTCCAATTTCAACCAAACATGTTAAAAATGCTCCAATTGAGCTAATTAGCTTATTGTGAGAATATTACAAACGTCTGACAAAACTGAAAAATGTAAATTTCCAATTTCAACCAAACATGCTAGAAATGCTCCAATTGAGCTAATTAGCTTATTGTGAGAATATTAAAAACGTCTGACAAAACTGAAAAATGTAAATTTCCAATTTCAACCAAACATGCTAGAAATGCTCCAATTGAGCTAATTAGCTTATTGTGAGAATATTACAAACGTCTGACAAAACTGAAAAATGTAAATTTCCAATTTCAACCAAACATGCTAGAAATGCTCAAATTGCGCAAAAAAGCCTACTGTAGGAATTTTACAAACGTCTGACAATACTGAAAAATGTAAATTTCCAATTTCAACCAAACATGCTAGAAATGCTCCAATTGAGCTAATTAGCTTATTGTGAGAATATTACAAACGTCTGACAAAACTGAAAAATGTAAATTTCCAATTTCAACCAAACATGCTAGAAATGCTCAAATTGCGCAAAAAAGCCTACTGTAGGAATTTTACAAACGTCTGACAATACTGAAAAATGTAAATTTCCAATTTCAACCAAACATGCTAGAAATGCTCCAATTGAGCTAATTAGCTTATTGTGAGAATATTGCAATTGTCTGACAAAAGTGAAAAATGTAAATTTCCAATTTCAACTAAACATGCTAGAAATGCTCCAATTGAGCTAATTAGCTTATTGTGAGAATATTACAAACGTCTGACAAAAGTGAAAAATGTAAATTTCCAATTTCAACCAAACATGCTAGAAATGCTCCAATTGAGCTAATTAGCTTATTGTGAGAATATTACAAACGTCTGACAAACATGATAAATATAAATTTCCAATTTCAACCAAACATGCTAGAAATGCTCCAATTGAGCTAATTAGCTTATTGTGAGAATATTACAAACGTCTGACAAAACTGAAAAATGTAAATTTCCAATTTCAACCAAACATGCTAGAAATGCTCAAATTGCGCAAAAAAGCCTACTGTAGGAATTTTACAAACGTCTGATAAAACTGAAAAATGTAAATTTCCAATTTCAACCAATCACGCTAGAAATGCTCCAATTGAGCTAATTAGCTTATTGTGAGAGTATTACAAACGTCTGACAAACATGATAAATGTAAATTTCCAATTTCAACCAAACATGCTAGAAATGCTCCAATTGAGCTAATTAGCTTATTGTGAGAATATTGCAATTGTCTGACAAAAGTGAAAATTGTAAATTTCCAATTTCAACCAAACATGCTAGAAATGCTCCAATTGAGCTAATTAGCTTATTGTGAGAATATTACAAACGTCTGACAAAACTGAAAAATGTAAATTTCCAATTTCAACCAAACATGCTAGAAATGCTCCAATTGAGCTAATTAGCTTATTGTTAAAATATTACAAACGTCTGACAAACATGATAAATATAAATTTCCAATTACAACCAAACATGCTAGAAATGCTCTAATTGAGCTAATTAGCTTATTGTGAGAATATTACAAACGTCTGACAAAACTAAAAAATGTAAATTTCCAATTTCAACCAAACATGCTAGAAATGCTCAAATTGCGCAAATAAGCCTACTGTAGGAATTTTACAAACGTCTGACAATACTGAAAAATGTAAAATTCCAATTTCAACCAAACATGCTAAAAATGCTCCAATTGAGCTAATTAGCTTATTGTGAGAATATTACAAACGTCTGACAAAACTGAAAAATGTAAATTTCCAATTTCAACCAAACATGCTAGAAATGCTCCAATTGAGCTAATTAGCTTATTGTGAGAATATTAAAAACGTCTGACAAAACTGAAAAATGTAAATTTCCAATTTCAACCACACATGCTAGAAATGCTCCAATTGAGCTAATTAGCTTATTGTGAGAATATTACAAACGTCTGACAAAACTGAAAAATGTAAATTTCCAATTTCAACCAAACATGCTAGAAATGCTCCAATTGAGCTAATTAGCTTATTGTGAGAATATTACAAACGTCTGACAAAACTGAAAAATGTAAATTTTCAATTTCAACCAAACATGCTAGAAATGCTCCAATTGAGCTAATTAGCTTATTGTGAGAATATTACAAACGTCTGACAACACTGAAAAATGTAAATTTCCAATTTCAACCAAACATGCTAGAAATGCTCCAATTGAGCTAATTAGCTTATTGTGAAAATATTACAAACGTCTGACAAACATGATAAATGTAAATTTCCAATTTCAACCAAACATGCTAGAAATGCTCCAATTGAGCTAATTAGCTTATTGTGAGAATATTACAAACGTCTGACAAAACTGAAAAATGTAAAATTCCAATTTCAACCAAACATGCTAGAAATGCTCCAATTGAGCTAATTAGCTTATTGTGAGAATATTACAAACGTCTGACAACACTGAAAAATTCAAATTTCCAATTTCAACCAAACATGCTAGAAATGCTCCAATTGAGCTAATTAGCTTATTGTGAGAATATTGCAATTGTCTGACAAAAGTGAAAAATGTAAATTTCCAATTTCAACTAAACATGCTAGAAATGCTCCAATTGAGCTAATTAGCTTATTGTGAGAATATTACAAACGTCTGACAAAAGTGAAAAATGTAAATTTCCAATTTCAACCAAACATGCTAGAAATGCTCCAATTGAGCTAATTAGCTTATTGTGAGAATATTACAAACGTCTGACAAACATGATAAATATAAATTTCCAATTTCAACCAAACATGCTAGAAATGCTCCAATTGAGCTAATTAGCTTATTGTGAGAATATTACAAACGTCTGACAAAACTGAAAAATGTAAATTTCCAATTTCAACCAAACATGCTAGAAATGCTCAAATTGCGCAAAAAAGACTACTGTAGGAATTTTACAAACGTCTGACAAAACTGAAAAATGTAAATTTCCAATTTCAACCAAACACGCTAGAAATGCTCCAATTGAGCTAATTAGCTTATTGTGAGAATATTACAAACGTCTGACAAAACTGAAAAATGTAAATTTCCAATTTCAACCAAACATGCTAGAAATGCTCCAATTGAGCTAATTAGCTTATTGTGAGAATATTGCAATTGTCTGACAAAAGTGAAAAATGTAAATTTCCAATTTCAACCAAACATGCTAGAAATGCTCCAATTGAGCTAATTAGCTTATTGTGAGAATATTGCAATTGTCTGACAAAAGTGAAAAATGTAAATTTCCAATTTCAACCAAACATGCTAGAAATGCTCCAATTGAGCTAATTAGCTTATTGTGAGAATATTACAAACGTCTGACAAAACTGAAAAATGTAAAATTCCAATTTCAACCAAACATGCTAGAAATGCTCCAATTGAGCTAATTAGCTTATTGTGAGAATATTACAAACGTCTGACAAAAGTGAAAAATGTAAATTTCCAATTTCAACCAAACATGCTAGAAATGCTCCAATTGAGCTAATTAGCTTATTGTGAGAATATTGCAATTGTCTGACAAAACTGAAAAATGTAAAATTCCAATTTCAACCAAACATGCTAGAAATGCTCCAATTGAGCTAATTAGCTTATTGTGAGAATATTACAAACGTCTGACAAAAGTGAGAAATGTAAATTTCCAATTTCAACCAAACATGATAGAAATGCTCCAATTGAGCTAATTAGCTTATTGTGAGAATATTGCAATTGACTGACAAAAGTGAAAAATGTAAATTTCCAATTTCAACTAAACATGCTAGAAATGCTCCAATTGAGCTAATTAGCTTATTGTGAGAATATTACAAACGTCTGACAAAAGTGAAAAATGTAAATTTCCAATTTCAACCAAACATGCTAGAAATGCTCCAATTGAGCTAATTAGCTTATTGTGAGAATATTACAAACGTCTGACAAACATGATAAATATAAATTTCCAATTTCAACCAAACATGCTAGAAATGCTCCAATTGAGCTAATTAGCTTATTGTGAGAATATTACAAACGTCTGACAAAACTGAAAAATGTAAATTTCCAATTTCAACCAAACATGCTAGAAATGCTCAAATTGCGCAAAAAAGACTACTGTAGGAATTTTACAAACGTCTGACAAAACTGAAAAATGTAAATTTCCAATTTCAACCAAACACGCTAGAAATGCTCCAATTGAGCTAATTAGCTTATTGTGAGAATATTACAAACGTCTGACAAAACTGAAAAATGTAAATTTCCAATTTCAACCAAACATGCTAGAAATGCTCCAATTGAGCTAATTAGCTTATTGTGAGAATATTGCAATTGTCTGACAAAAGTGAAAAATGTAAATTTCCAATTTCAACCAAACATGCTAGAAATGCTCCAATTGAGCTAATTAGCTTATTGTGAGAATATTGCAATTGTCTGACAAAAGTGAAAAATGTAAATTTCCAATTTCAACCAAACATGCTAGAAATGCTCCAATTGAGCTAATTAGCTTATTGTGAGAATATTACAAACGTCTGACAAAACTGAAAAATGTAAAATTCCAATTTCAACCAAACATGCTAGAAATGCTCCAATTGAGCTAATTAGCTTATTGTGAGAATATTACAAACGTCTGACAAAAGTGAAAAATGTAAATTTCCAATTTCAACCAAACATGCTAGAAATGCTCCAATTGAGCTAATTAGCTTATTGTGAGAATATTGCAATTGTCTGACAAAACTGAAAAATGTAAAATTCCAATTTCAACCAAACATGCTAGAAATGCTCCAATTGAGCTAATTAGCTTATTGTGAGAATATTACAAACGTCTGACAAAAGTGAGAAATGTAAATTTCCAATTTCAACCAAACATGATAGAAATGCTCCAATTGAGCTAATTAGCTTATTGTGAGAATATTGCAATTGACTGACAAAAGTGAAAAATGTAAATTTCCAATTTCAACCAAACATGCTAGAAATGCTCCAATTGAGCTAATTAGCTTATTGTGAGAATATTACAAACGTCTGACAAAAGTGAAAAATGTAAATTTCCAATTTCAACCAAACATGCTAGAAATGCTCCAATTGAGCTAATTAGCTTATTGTGAGAATATTACAAACGTCTGACAAAACTGAAAAATGTAAATTTTCAGTTTCAACCAAACATCCTAGAAATGCTCCAATTGAGCTAATTAGCTTATTGTGAGAATATTACAAACGTCTGACAACACTGAAAAATGTAAATTTCAAATTTCAACCAAACATGCTAGAAATGCTCCAATTGAGCTAATTAGCTTATTGTGAAAATATTACAAACGTCTGACAAAACTAAAAAATGTAAATTTCCAATTTCAACCAAACATGCTAGAAATGCTCCAATTGAGCTAATTAGCTTATTGTGAGAATATTACAAACGTCTGACAACACTGAAAAATTCAAATTTCCAATTTCAACCAAACATGCTAGAAATGCTCCAATTGAGCTAATTAGCTTATTGTGAGAATATTGCAATTGTCTGACAAAAGTGAAAAATGTAAATTTCCAATTTCAACCAAACATGCTAGAAATGCTCCAATTGAGCTAATTAGCTTATTGTGAGAATATTACAAACGTCTGACAAAACTGAAAAATGTAAATTTCCAATTTCAACCAAACATGCTAGAAATGCTCCAATTGAGCTAATTAGCTTATTGTGATAATATTACAAACGTCTGACAAACATGATAAATATAAATTTCCAATTTCAACCAAACATGCTAGAAATGCTCTAATTGAGCTAATTAGCTTATTGTGAGAATATGACAAACGTCTGACAAAACTGAAAAATGTAAATTTCCAATTTCAACCAAACATGCTAGAAATGCTCCAATTGAGCTAATTAGCTTATTGTGAGAATATTACAAACGTCTGACAAACATGATAAATATAAATTTCCAATTTCAACCAAACATGCTAGAAATGCTCTAATTGAGCTAATTAGCTTATTGTGAGAATATTACAAACGTCTGACAAAACTGAAAAATGTAAATTTCCAATTTCAACCAAACATGCTAAAAATGCTCAAATTGTGCAAATAAGCCTACTGTAGGAATTTTACAAACGTCTGACAAAACTGAAAAATGTAAATTTCCAATTTCAACCAAACATGCTAGAAATGCTCCAATTGAGCTAATTAGCTTATTGTGAGAATATTACAAACGTCTGACATAACTGAAAAATGTAAAATTCCAATTTCAACCAAACATGCTAGAAATGCTCCAATTGAGCTAATTAGCTAATTGTGAGAATATTGCAATTGTTTGACAAAAGTGAAAAATGTAAATTTCCAATTTCAACCAAACATGCTAGAAATGCTCCAATTGAGCTAATTAGCTTATTGTGAGAATATTAAAAACGTCTGACAAAACTGAAAAATGTAATTTTCCAATTTCAACCAAACATGCTAGAAATGCTCCAATTGAGCTAATTAGCTTATTGTGAGAATATTACAAACGTCTGACAAAACTGAAAAATGTAAATTTCCAATTTCAACCAAACATGCTAGAAATGCTCCAATTGAGCTAATTAGCTTATTGTGAGAATATTGCAATTGTCTGACAAAACTGAAAAATGTAAATTTCCATTTTTAACCAAACATGCTAGAAATGCTCCAATTGAGCTAATTAGCTTATTGTGAGAATATTACAAACGTCTGACAACACTGAAAAATGTAAATTTCCAATTTCAACCAAACATGCTAGAAATGCTCCAATTGAGCTAATTAGCTTATTGTGAGAATATTGCAATTGTCTGACAAAAGTGAAAAATGTAAATTTCCAATTTCAACCAAACATGCTAGAAATGCTCTAATTGAGCTAATTAGCTTATTGTGAGAATATTGCAATTGTTTGACAAAAGTGAAAAATGTAAATTTCCAATTTCAACCAAACATGCTAGAAATGCTCCAATTGAGCTAATTAGCTTATTGTGAGAATATTAAAAACGTCTGACAAAACTGAAAAATGTAATTTTCCAATTTCAACCAAACATGCTAGAAATGCTCCAATTGAGCTAATTAGCTTATTGTGAGAATATTACAAACGTCTGACAAAACTGAAAAATGTAAATTTCCAATTTCAACCAAACATGCTAGAAATGCTCCAATTGAGCTAATTAGCTCATTGTGAGAATATTGCAATTGTCTGACAAAAGTGAAAAATGTAAATTTCCATTTTTAACCAAACATGCTAGAAATGCTCCAATTGAGCTAATTAGCTTATTGTGAGAATATTACAAACGTCTGACAACACTGAAAAATGTAAATTTCCAATTTCAACCAAACATGCTAGAAATGCTCTAATTGAGCTACTTAGCTTATTGTGAGAATATTACAAACGTCTGACAAAACTGAAAAATGTAAATTTCCAATTTCAACCAAACATGCTAGAAATGTTCCAATTGAGCTAATTAGCTTATTGTGAGAATATTACATACGTCTGACAACACTGAAAAATTCAAATTTCCAATTTCAACCAAACATGCTAGAAATGCTCCAATTGAGCTAATTAGCTTATTGTGAGAATATTGCAATTGTCTGACAAAAGTGAAAAATGTAAATTTCCAATTTCAACCAAACATGCTAGAAATGCTCCAATTGAGCTAATTAGCTTATTGTGAGAATATTACAAACGTCTGACAAAAGTGAAAAATGAAAATTTCCAATTTCAACCAAACATGCTAGAAATGCTCCAATTGAGCTAATTAGCTTATTGTGAGAATATTGCAATTGTCTGACAAAAGTGAAAAATGTAAATTTCCAATTTCAACCACACATGCTAGAAATGCTCCAATTGAGCTAATTAGCTTATTGTGAGAATATTAAAAACGTCTGACAAAACTGAAAAATGTAAATTTCCAATTTCAACCAAACATGCTAGAAATGCTCAAATTGCGCAAATAAGCCTATTGTAGGAATTTTACAAACGTCTGACAAATCTGAAAAATGTAAATTTCCAATTTCAACCAAACATGCTAGAAATGCTCCAATTGAGCTAATTAGCTTATTGTGAGAATATTACAAATGTCTGACAACACTGAAAAATGTAAATTTCCAATTTCAACCACACATGCTAGAAATGCTCCAATTGAGCTAATTAGCTTATTGTGAGAATATTAAAAACGTCTGACAAAACTGAAAAATGTAAATTTCCAATTTCAACCAAACATGCTAGAAATGCTTAAATTGCGCAAATAAGCCTACTGTAGGAATTTTACAAACGTCTGACAAAACTGAAAAATGTAAATTTCCAATTTCAACCAAACATGCTAGAAATGCTCCAATTGAGCTAATTAGCTTATTGTGAGAATATTACAAACGTCTGACAAAACTGAAAAATGTAAATTTCCAATTTCAACCAAACATGCTAGAAATGCTCCAATTGAGCTAATTAGCTTATTGTGAGAATATTACAAACGTCTGACAAAAGTGAAAAATGTAAATTTCCAATTTCAACCAAACATGCTAGAAATGCTCCAATTGAGCTAATTAGCTTATTGTGAGAATATTACAAACGTCTGACAAAACTGAAAAATGTAAATTTTCAATTTCAACCAAACATGCTAGAAATGCTCCAATTGAGCTAATTAGCTTATTGTGAGAATATTACAAACGTCTGACAACACTGAAAAATATAAATTTCCAATTTCAACCAAACATGCTAGAAATGCTCTAATTGAGCTAATTAGCTTATTGTGAGAATATTACAAACGTCTGACAAAACTGAAAAATGTAAATTTTCAATTTCAACCAAACATGCTAGAAATGCTCCAATTGAGCTAATTAGCTTATTGTGAGAATATTACAAACGTCTGACAAAACTGAAAAATGTAAATTTCCAATTTCAACCAAACATGCTAGAAATGCTCAAATTGCGCAAATAAGCCTACTGTAGGAATTTTACAAACGTCTGACAAAAGTGAAAAATGTAAATTTCCAATTTCAACCAAACATGCTAGAAATGCTCCAATTGAGCTAATTAGCTTATTGTGAGAATATTACAAACGTCTGACAAAACTGAAAAATGTAAATTTTCAATTTCAACCAAACATGCTAGAAATGCTCCAATTGAGCTAATTAGCTTATTGTGAGAATATTACAAACGTCTGACAACACTGAAAAATATAAATTTCCAATTTCAACCAAACATGCTAGAAATGCTCCAATTGAGCTAATTAGCTTATTGTGAAAATATTACAAACGTCTGACAAACATGATAAATATAAATTTCCAATTACAACCAAACATGCTAGAAATGCTCTAATTGAGCTAATTAGCTTATTGTGAGAATATTACAAACGTCTGACAAAACTAAAAAATGTAAATTTCCAATTTCAACCAAACATGCTAGAAATGCTCAAATTGCGCAAATAAGCCTACTGTAGGAATTTTACAAACGTCTGACAATACTGAAAAATGTAAATTTCCAATTTCAACCAAACATGTTAAAAATGCTCCAATTGAGCTAATTAGCTTATTGTGAGAATATTACAAACGTCTGACAAAACTGAAAAATGTAAATTTCCAATTTCAACCAAACATGCTAGAAATGCTCCAATTGAGCTAATTAGCTTATTGTGAGAATATTAAAAACGTCTGACAAAACTGAAAAATGTAAATTTCCAATTTCAACCAAACATGCTAGAAATGCTCCAATTGAGCTAATTAGCTTATTGTGAGAATATTACAAACGTCTGACAAAACTGAAAAATGTAAATTTTCAATTTCAACCAAACATGCTAGAAATGCTCCAATTGAGCTAATTAGCTTATTGTGAGAATATTACAAACGTCTGACAACACTGAAAAATGTAAATTTCCAATTTCAACCAAACATGCTAGAAATGCTCCAATTGAGCTAATTAGCTTATTGTGAAAATATTACAAACGTCTGACAAACATGATAAATGTAAATTTCCAATTTCAACCAAACATGCTAGAAATGCTCCAATTGAGCTAATTAGCTTATTGTGAGAATATTACAAACGTCTGACAAAACTGAAAAATGTAAATTTCCAATTTCAACCAAACATGCTAGAAATGCTCCAATTGAGCTAATTAGCTTATTGTGAGAATATTACAAACGTCTGACAACACTGAAAAATTCAAATTTCCAATTTCAACCAAACATGCTAGAAATGCTCCAATTGAGCTAATTAGCTTATTGTGAGAATATTACAAACGTCTGACAAAAGTGAAAAATGTAAATTTCCAATTTCAACCAAACATGCTAGAAATGCTCCAATTGAGCTAATTAGCTTATTGTGAGAATATTACAAACGTCTGACAAACATGATAAATATAAATTTCCAATTTCAACCAAACATGCTAGAAATGCTCCAATTGAGCTAATTAGCTTATTGTGAGAATATTACAAACGTCTGACAAAACTGAAAAATGTAAATTTCCAATTTCAACCAAACATGCTAGAAATGCTCAAATTGCGCAAAAAAGCCTACTGTAGGAATTTTACAAACGTCTGACAAAACTGAAAAATGTAAATTTCCAATTTCAACCAAACACGCTAGAAATGCTCCAATTGAGCTAATTAGCTTATTGTGAGAGTATTACAAACGTCTGACAAACATGATAAATGTAAATTTCCAATTTCAACCAAACATGCTAGAAATGCTCCAATTGAGCTAATTAGCTTATTGTGAGAATATTGCAATTGTCTGACAAAAGTGAAAATTGTAAATTTCCAATTTCAACCAAACATGCTAGAAATGCTCCAATTGAGCTAATTAGCTTATTGTGAGAATATTACAAACGTCTGACAAAACTGAAAAATGTAAATTTCCAATTTCAACCAAACATGCTAGAAATGCTCCAATTGAGCTAATTAGCTTATTGTGAAAATATTACAAACGTCTGACAAACATGATAAATATAAATTTCCAATTACAACCAAACATGCTAGAAATGCTCTAATTGAGCTAATTAGCTTATTGTGAGAATATTACAAACGTCTGACAAAACTAAAAAATGTAAATTTCCAATTTCAACCAAACATGCTAGAAATGCTCAAATTGCGCAAATAAGCCTACTGTAGGAATTTTACAAACGTCTGACAATACTGAAAAATGTAAATTTCCAATTTCAACCAAACATGCTAAAAATGCTCCAATTGAGCTAATTAGCTTATTGTGAGAATATTACAAACGTCTGACAAAACTGAAAAATGTAAATTTCCAATTTCAACCAAACATGCTAGAAATGCTCCAATTGAGCTAATTAGCTTATTGTGAGAATATTAAAAACGTCTGACAAAACTGAAAAATGTAAATTTCCAATTTCAACCACACATGCTAGAAATGCTCCAATTGAGCTAATTAGCTTATTGTGAGAATATTACAAACGTCTGACAAAACTGAAAAATGTAAATTTCCAATTTCAACCAAACATGCTAGAAATGCTCCAATTGAGCTAATTAGCTTATTGTGAGAATATTACAAACGTCTGACAAAACTGAAAAATGTAAATTTTCAATTTCAACCAAACATGCTAGAAATGCTCCAATTGAGCTAATTAGCTTATTGTGAGAATATTACAAACGTCTGACAACACTGAAAAATGTAAATTTCCAATTTCAACCAAACATGCTAGAAATGCTCCAATTGAGCTAATTAGCTTATTGTGAAAATATTACAAACGTCTGACAAACATGATAAATGTAAATTTCCAATTTCAACCAAACATGCTAGAAATGCTCCAATTGAGCTAATTAGCTTATTGTGAGAATATTACAAACGTCTGACAAAACTGAAAAATGTAAATTTCCAATTTCAACCAAACATGCTAGAAATGCTCCAATTGAGCTAATTAGCTTATTGTGAGAATATTACAAACGTCTGACAACACTGAAAAATTCAAATTTCCAATTTCAACCAAACATGCTAGAAATGCTCCAATTGAGCTAATTAGCTTATTGTGAGAATATTGCAATTGTTTGACAAAAGTGAAAAATGTAAATTTCCAATTTCAACTAAACATGCTAGAAATGCTCCAATTGAGCTAATTAGCTTATTGTGAGAATATTACAAACGTCTGACAAAAGTGAAAAATGTAAATTTCCAATTTCAACCAAACATGCTAGAAATGCTCCAATTGAGCTAATTAGCTTATTGTGAGAATATTACAAACGTCTGACAAAACTGAAAAATGTAAATTTCCAATTTCAACCAAACATGCTAGAAATGCTCAAATTGCGCAAAAAAGCCTACTGTAGGAATTTTACAAACGTCTGACAAAACTGAAAAATGTAAATTTCCAATTTCAACCAAACACGCTAGAAATGCTCCAATTGAGCTAATTAGCTTATTGTGAGAATATTACAAACGTCTGACAAAACTGAAAAATGTAAATTTCCAATTTCAACCAAACATGCTAGAAATGCTCCAATTGAGCTAATTAGCTTATTGTGAGAATATTGCAATTGTCTGACAAAAGTGAAAAATGTAAATTTCCAATTTCAACCAAACATGCTAGAAATGCTCCAATTGAGCTAATTAGCTTATTGTGAGAATATTAAAAACGTCTGACAAAACTGAAAAATGTAATTTTCCAATTTCAACCAAACATGCTAAAAATGCTCCAATTGAGCTAATTAGCTTATTGTGAGAATATTACAAACGTCTGACAAACATGATAAATATAAATTTCCAATTTCAACCAAACATGCTAGAAATGCTCCAATTGAGCTAATTAGCTTATTGTGAGAATATTACAAACGTCTGACAAAACTGAAAAATGTAAATTTCCAATTTCAACCAAACATGCTAGAAATGCTCAAATTGCGCAAAAAAGCCTACTGTAGGAATTTTACAAACGTCTGACAAAACTGAAAAATGTAAATTTCCAATTTCAACCAAACACGCTAGAAATGCTCCAATTGAGCTAATTAGCTTATTGTGAGAATATTACAAACGTCTGACAAAACTGAAAAATGTAAATTTCCAATTTCAACCAAGCATGCTAGAAATGCTCCAATTGAGCTAATTAGCTTATTGTGAGAATATTACAAACGTCTGACAAAACTGAAAAATGTAAATTTTCAATTTCAACCAAACATGCTAGAAATGCTCCAATTGAGCTAATTAGCTTATTGTGAGAATATTACAAACGTCTGACAACACTGAAAAATGTAAATTTCCAATTTCAACCAAACATGCTAGAAATGCTCCAATTGAGCTAATTAGCTTATTGTGAAAATATTACAAACGTCTGACAAACATGATAAATGTAAATTTCCAATTTCAACCAAACATGCTAGAAATGCTCCAATTGAGCTAATTAGCTTATTGTGAGAATATTACAAACGTCTGACAAAACTGAAAAATGTAAATTTCCAATTTCAACCAAACATGCTAGAAATGCTCCAATTGAGCTAATTAGCTTATTGTGAGAATATTACAAACGTCTGACAACACTGAAAAATTCAAATTTCCAATTTCAACCAAACATGCTAGAAATGCTCCAATTGAGCTAATTAGCTTATTGTGAGAATATTGCAATTGTTTGACAAAAGTGAAAAATGTAAATTTCCAATTTCAACTAAACATGCTAGAAATGCTCCAATTGAGCTAATTAGCTTATTGTGAGAATATTACAAACGTCTGACAAAAGTGAAAAATGTAAATTTCCAATTTCAACCAAACATGCTAGAAATGCTCCAATTGAGCTAATTAGCTTATTGTGAGAATATTACAAACGTCTGACAAACATGATAAATATAAATTTCCAATTTCAACCAAACATGCTAGAAATGCTCCAATTGAGCTAATTAGCTTATTGTGAGAATATTACAAACGTCTGACAAAACTGAAAAATGTAAATTTCCAATTTCAACCAAACATGCTAGAAATGCTCAAATTGCGCAAAAAAGCCTACTGTAGGAATTTTACAAACGTCTGACAAAACTGAAAAATGTAAATTTCCAATTTCAACCAAACACGCTAGAAATGCTCCAATTGAGCTAATTAGCTTATTGTGAGAATATTACAAACGTCTGACAAAACTGAAAAATGTAAATTTCCAATTTCAACCAAACATGCTAGAAATGCTCCAATTGAGCTAATTAGCTTATTGTGAGAATATTGCAATTGTCTGACAAAAGTGAAAAATGTAAATTTCCAATTTCAACCAAACATGCTAGAAATGCTCCAATTGAGCTAATTAGCTTATTGTGAGAATATTAAAAACGTCTGACAAAACTGAAAAATGTATATTTCCAATTTCAACCAAACATGCTAAAAATGCTCCAATTGAGCTAATTAGCTTATTGTGAGAATATTACAAACGTGTGACAAAACTGAAAAATGTAAATTTCCAATTTCAACCAAACATGCTAGAAATGCTCCAATTGAGCTAATTAGCTTATTGTGAGAATATTACAAACGTCTGACAAAAGTGAAAAATGTAAATTTCCAATTTCAACCAAACATGCTAGAAATGCTCCAATTGAGCTAATTAGCTTATTGTGAGAATATTACAAACGTCTGACAAAACTGAAAAATGTAAATTTCCAATTTCAACCAAACATGCTAGAAATGCTCCAATTGAGCTAATTAGCTTATTGTGAGAATATTACAAACGTCTGACAAAACTGAAAAATGTAAATTTCCAATTTCAACCAAACATGCTAGAAATGCTCCAATTGAGCTAATTAGCTTATTGTGAGAATATTGCAATTGTCTGACAAAAGTGAAAAATGTAAATTTCCAATTTCAACCAAACATGCTAGAAATGCTCCAATTGAGCTAATTAGCTTATTGTGAGAATATTAAAAATGTCTGACAAAACTGAAAAATGTAATTTTCCAATTTCAACCAAACATGCTAGAAATGCTCCAATTGAGCTAATTAGCTTATTGTGAGAATATTGCAATTGTCTGACAAAAGTCAGAAATGTAAATTTCCAATTTCAACCAAACATGATAGAAATGCTCCAATTGAGCTAATTAGCTTATTGTGAGAATATTGCAATTGACTGACAAAAGTGAAAAATGTAAATTTCCAATTTCAACCAAACATGCTAGAAATGCTCCAATTGAGCTAATTAGCTTATTGTGAGAATATTACAAACGTCTGACAAAAGTGAAAAATGTAAATTTCCAATTTCAACCAAACATGCTAGAAATGCTCCAATTGAGCTAATTAGCTTATTGTGAGAATATTACAAACGTCTGACAAAACTGAAAAATGTAAATTTTCAGTTTCAACCAAACATCCTAGAAATGCTCCAATTGAGCTAATTAGCTTATTGTGAGAATATTACAAACGTCTGACAACACTGAAAAATGTAAATTTCAAATTTCAACCAAACATGCTAGAAATGCTCCAAGTGAGCTAATTAGCTTATTGTGAAAATATTACAAACGTCTGACAAAACTAAAAAATGTAAATTTCCAATTTCAACCAAACATGCTAGAAATGCTCCAATTGAGCTAATTAGCTTATTGTGAGAATATTACAAACGTCTGACAACACTGAAAAATTCAAATTTCCAATTTCAACCAAACATGCTAGAAATGCTCCAATTGAGCTAATTAGCTTATTGTGAGAATATTGCAATTGTCTGACAAAAGTGAAAAATGTAAATTTCCAATTTCAACCAAACATGCTAGAAATGCTCCAATTGAGCTAATTAGCTTATTGTGAGAATATTACAAACGTCTGACAAACATGATAAATATAAATTTCCAATTTCAACCAAACATGCTAGAAATGCTCCAATTGAGCTAATTAGCTTATTGTGAGAATATTACAAACGTCTGACAAAACTGAAAAATGTAAATTTCCAATTTCAACCAAACATGCTAGAAATGCTCAAATTGCGCAAAAAAGCCTACTGTAGGAATTTTACAAACGTCTGACAAAACTGAAAAATGTAAATTTCCAATTTCAACCAAACACGCTAGAAATGCTCCAATTGAGCTAATTAGCTTATTGTGAGAATATTACAAACGTCTGACAAAACTGAAAAATGTAAATTTCCAATTTCAACCAAACATGCTAGAAATGCTCCAATTGAGCTAATTAGCTTATTGTGAGAATATTGCAATTGTCTGACAAAAGTGAAAAATGTAAATTTCCAATTTCAACCAAACATGCTAGAAATGCTCCAATTGAGCTAATTAGCTTATTGTGAGAATATTAAAAACGTCTGACAAAACTGAAAAATGTAATTTTCCAATTTCAACCAAACATGCTAAAAATGCTCCAATTGAGTTAATTAGCTTATTGTGAGAATATTACAAACGTGTGACAAAACTGAAAAATGTAAATTTCCAATTTCAACCAAACACGCTAGAAATGCTCCAATTGAGCTAATTAGTTTATTGTGAGAATATTACAAACGTCTGACAAAACTGAAAAATGTAAATTTCCAATTTCAACCAAACATGCTAGAAATGCTCCAATTGAGCTAATTAGCTTATTGTGAGAATATTACAAACGTCTGACAAAACTGAAAAATGTAAATTTCCAATTTCAACCAAACATGCTAGAAATGCTCCAATTGAGCTAATTAGCTTATTGTGAGAATATTGCAATTGTCTGACAAAAGTGAAAAATGTAAATTTCCAATTTCAACCAAACATGCTAGAAATGCTCCAATTGAGCTAATTAGCTTATTGTGAGAATATTAAAAACGTCTGACAAAACTGAAAAATGTAATTTTCCAATTTCAACCAAACATGCTAAAAATGCTCCAATTGAGCTAATTAGCTTATTGTGAGAATATTACAAACGTGTGACAAAACTGAAAAATGTAAATTTCCAATTTCAACCAAACATGCTAGAAATGCTCCAATTGAGCTAATTAGCTTATTGTGAGAATATTACAAACGTCTGACAAAAGTGAAAAATGTAAATTTCCAATTTCAACCAAACATGCTAGAAATGCTCCAATTGAGCTAATTAGCTTATTGTGAGAATATTACAAACGTCTGACAAAACTGAAAAATGTAAATTTCCAATTTCAACCAAACATGCTAGAAATGCTCCAATTGAGCTAATTAGCTTATTGTGAGAATATTACAAACGTCTGACAAAACTGAAAAATGTAAATTTCCAATTTCAACCAAACATGCTAGAAATGCTCCAATTGAGCTAATTAGCTTATTGTGAGAATATTGCAATTGTCTGACAAAAGTGAAAAATGTAAATTTCCAATTTCAACCAAACATGCTAGAAATGCTCCAATTGAGCTAATTAGCTTATTGTGAGAATATTAAAAATGTCTGACAAAACTGAAAAATGTAATTTTCCAATTTCAACCAAACATGCTAGAAATGCTCCAATTGAGCTAATTAGCTTATTGTGAGAATATTGCAATTGTCTGACAAAAGTGAGAAATGTAAATTTCCAATTTCAACCAAACATGATAGAAATGCTCCAATTGAGCTAATTAGCTTATTGTGAGAATATTGCAATTGACTGACAAAAGTGAAAAATGTAAATTTCCAATTTCAACCAAACATGCTAGAAATGCTCCAATTGAGCTAATTAGCTTATTGTGAGAATATTACAAACGTCTGACAAAAGTGAAAAATGTAAATTTCCAATTTCAACCAAACATGCTAGAAATGCTCCAATTGAGCTAATTAGCTTATTGTGAGAATATTACAAACGTCTGACAAAACTGAAAAATGTAAATTTTCAGTTTCAACCAAACATCCTAGAAATGCTCCAATTGAGCTAATTAGCTTATTGTGAGAATATTACAAACGTCTGACAACACTGAAAAATGTAAATTTCAAATTTCAACCAAACATGCTAGAAATGCTCCAATTGAGCTAATTAGCTTATTGTGAAAATATTACAAACGTCTGACAAAACTAAAAAATGTAAATTTCCAATTTCAACCAAACATGCTAGAAATGCTCCAATTGAGCTAATTAGCTTATTGTGAGAATATTACAAACGTCTGACAACACTGAAAAATTCAAATTTCCAATTTCAACCAAACATGCTAGAAATGCTCCAATTGAGCTAATTAGCTTATTGTGAGAATATTGCAATTGTCTGACAAAAGTGAAAAATGTAAATTTCCAATTTCAACCAAACATGCTAGAAATGCTCCAATTGAGCTAATTAGCTTATTGTGAGAATATTACAAACGTCTGACAAAACTGAAAAATGTAAATTTCCAATTTCAACCAAACATGCTAGAAATGCTCCAATTGAGCTAATTAGCTTATTGTGATAATATTACAAACGTCTGACAAACATGATAAATATAAATTTCCAATTTCAACCAAACATGCTAGAAATGCTCTAATTGAGCTAATTAGCTTATTGTGAGAATATGACAAACGTCTGACAAAACTGAAAAATGTAAATTTCCAATTTCAACCAAACATGCTAGAAATGCTCAAAATGCGCAAATAAGCCTACTGTACGAATTTTACAAACGTCTGACAAAACTGAAAAATGTAAATTTCCAATTTCAACCAAACATGCTAGAAATGCTCCAATTGAGCTAATTAGCTTATTGTGAGAATATTACAAACGTCTGACAAACATGATAAATATAAATTTCCAATTTCAACCAAACATGCTAGAAATGCTCTAATTGAGCTAATTAGCTTATTGTGAGAATATTACAAACGTCTGACAAAACTGAAAAATGTAAATTTCCAATTTCAACCAAACATGCTAAAAATGCTCAAATTGTGCAAATAAGCCTACTGTAGGAATTTTACAAACGTCTGACAAAACTGAAAAATGTAAATTTCCAATTTCAACCAAACATGCTAGAAATGCTCCAATTGAGCTAATTAGCTTATTGTGAAAATATTACAAACGTCTGACAAAACTAAAAAATGTAAATTTCCAATTTCAACCAAACATGCTAGAAATGCTCCAATTGAGCTAATTAGCTTATTGTGAGAATATTACAAACGTCTGACAACACTGAAAAATTCAAATTTCCAATTTCAACCAAACATGCTAGAAATGCTCCAATTGAGCTAATTAGCTTATTGTGAGAATATTGCAATTGTCTGACAAAAGTGAAAAATGTAAATTTCCAATTTCAACCAAACATGCTAGAAATGCTCCAATTGAGCTAATTAGCTTATTGTGAGAATATTACAAACGTCTGACAAAACTGAAAAATGTAAATTTCCAATTTCAACCAAACATGCTAGAAATGCTCCAATTGAGCTAATTAGCTTATTGTGATAATATTACAAACGTCTGACAAACATGATAAATATAAATTTCCAATTTCAACCAAACATGCTAGAAATGCTCTAATTGAGCTAATTAGCTTATTGTGAGAATATGACAAACGTCTGACAAAACTGAAAAATGTAAATTTCCAATTTCAACCAAACATGCTAGAAATGCTCAAAATGCGCAAATAAGCCTACTGTAGGAATTTTACAAACGTCTGACAAAACTGAAAAATGTAAATTTCCAATTTCAACCAAACATGCTAGAAATGCTCCAATTGAGCTAATTAGCTTATTGTGAGAATATTACAAACGTCTGACAAACATGATAAATATAAATTTCCAATTTCAACCAAACATGCTAGAAATGCTCTAATTGAGCTAATTAGCTTATTGTGAGAATATTACAAACGTCTGACAAAACTGAAAAATGTAAATTTCCAATTTCAACCAAACATGCTAAAAATGCTCAAATTGTGCAAATAAGCCTACTGTAGGAATTTTACAAACGTCTGACAAAACTGAAAAATGTAAATTTCCAATTTCAACCAAACATGCTAGAAATGCTCCAATTGAGCTAATTAGCTTATTGTGAGAATATTACAAACGTCTGACATAACTGAAAAATGTAAATTTCCAATTTCAACCAAACATGCTAGAAATGCTCCAATTGAGCTAATTAGCTAATTGTGAGAATATTGCAATTGTTTGACAAAAGTGAAAAATGTAAATTTCCAATTTCAACCAAACATGCTAGAAATGCTCCAATTGAGCTAATTAGCTTATTGTGAGAATATTAAAAACGTCTGACAAAACTGAAAAATGTAATTTTCCAATTTCAACCAAACATGCTAGAAATGCTCCAATTGAGCTAATTAGCTTATTGTGAGAATATTACAAACGTCTGACAAAACTGAAAAATGTAAATTTCCAATTTCAACCAAACATGCTAGAAATGCTCCAATTGAGCTAATTAGCTTATTGTGAGAATATTGCAATTGTCTGACAAAAGTGAAAAATGTAAATTTCCATTTTTAACCAAACATGCTAGAAATGCTCCAATTGAGCTAATTAGCTTATTGTGAGAATATTACAAACGTCTGACAACACTGAAAAATGTAAATTTCCAATTTCAACCAAACATGCTAGAAATGCTCCAATTGAGCTAATTAGCTTATTGTGAGAATATTGCAATTGTCTGACAAAAGTGAAAAATGTAAATTTCCAATTTCAACCAAACATGCTAGAAATGCTCTAATTGAGCTAATTAGCTTATTGTGAGAATATTGCAATTGTTTGACAAAAGTGAAAAATGTAAATTTCCAATTTCAACCAAACATGCTAGAAATGCTCCAATTGAGCTAATTAGCTTATTGTGAGAATATTAAAAACGTCTGACAAAACTGAAAAATGTAATTTTCCAATTTCAACCAAACATGCTAGAAATGCTCCAATTGAGCTAATTAGCTTATTGTGAGAATATTACAAACGTCTGACAAAACTGAAAAATGTAAATTTCCAATTTCAACCAAACATGCTAGAAATGCTCCAATTGAGCTAATTAGCTCATTGTGAGAATATTGCAATTGTCTGACAAAAGTGAAAAATGTAAATTTCCATTTTTAACCAAACATGCTAGAAATGCTCCAATTGAGCTAATTAGCTTATTGTGAGAATATTACAAACGTCTGACAACACTGAAAAATGTAAATTTCCAATTTCAACCAAACATGCTAGAAATGCTCTAATTGAGCTACTTAGATTATTGTGAGAATATTACAAACGTCTGACAAAACTGAAAAATGTAAATTTCCAATTTCAACCAAACATGCTAGAAATGTTCCAATTGAGCTAATTAGCTTATTGTGAGAATATTACATACGTCTGACAACACTGAAAAATTCAAATTTCCAATTTCAACCAAACATGCTAGAAATGCTCCAATTGAGCTAATTAGCTTATTGTGAGAATATTGCAATTGTCTGACAAAAGTGAAAAATGTAAATTTCCAATTTCAACCAAACATGCTAGAAATGCTCCAATTGAGCTAATTAGCTTATTGTGAGAATATTACAAACGTCTGACAAAAGTGAAAAATGAAAATTTCCAATTTCAACCAAACATGCTAGAAATGCTCCAATTGAGCTAAATAGCTTATTGTGAGAATATTGCAATTTTCTGACAAAAGTGAAAAATGTAAATTTCCAATTTCAACCACACATGCTAGAAATGCTCCAATTGAGCTAATTAGCTTATTGTGAGAATATTAAAAACGTCTGACAAAACTGAAAAATGTAAATTTCCAATTTCAACCAAACATGCTAGAAATGCTCAAATTGCGCAAATAAGCCTATTGTAGGAATTTTACAAACGTCTGACAAATCTGAAAAATGTAAATTTCCAATTTCAACCAAACATGCTAGAAATGCTCCAATTGAGCTAATTAGCTTATTGTGAGAATATTACAAATGTCTGACAACACTGAAAAATGTAAATTTCCAATTTCAACCACACATGCTAGAAATGCTCCAATTGAGCTAATTAGCTTATTGTGAGAATATTAAAAACGTCTGACAAAACTGAAAAATGTAAATTTCCAATTTCAACCAAACATGCTAGAAATGCTTAAATTGCGCAAATAAGCCTACTGTAGGAATTTTACAAACGTCTGACAAAAGTGAAAAATGTAAATTTCCAATTTCAACCAAACATGCTAGAAATGCTCCAATTGAGCTAATTAGCTTATTGTGAGAATATTAAAAACGTCTGACAAAACTGAAAAATGTAAATTTCCAATTTCAACCAAACATGCTAGAAATGCTCCAATTGAGCTAATTAGCTTATTGTGAGAATATTACAAACGTCTGACAAAACTGAAAAATGTAAATTTCCAATTTCAACCAAACATGCTAGAAATGCTCCAATTGAGCTAATTAGCTTATTGTGAGAATATTACAAACGTCTGACAAAACTGAAAAATGTAAATTTCCAATTTCAACCAAACATGCTAGAAATGCTCCAATTGAGCTAATTAGCTTATTGTGAGAATATTGCAATTGTCTGACAAAAGTGAAAAATGTAAATTTCCAATTTCAACCAAACATGCTAGAAATGCTCCAATTGAGCTAATTAGCTTATTGTGAGAATATTAAAAATGTCTGACAAAACTGAAAAATGTAATTTTCCAATTTCAACCAAACATGCTAGAAATGCTCCAATTGAGCTAATTAGCTTATTGTGAGAATATTGCAATTGTCTGACAAAAGTCAGAAATGTAAATTTCCAATTTCAACCAAACATGATAGAAATGCTCCAATTGAGCTAATTAGCTTATTGTGAGAATATTGCAATTGACTGACAAAAGTGAAAAATGTAAATTTCCAATTTCAACCAAACATGCTAGAAATGCTCCAATTGAGCTAATTAGCTTATTGTGAGAATATTACAAACGTCTGACAAAAGTGAAAAATGTAAATTTCCAATTTCAACCAAACATGCTAGAAATGCTCCAATTGAGCTAATTAGCTTATTGTGAGAATATTACAAACGTCTGACAAAACTGAAAAATGTAAATTTTCAGTTTCAACCAAACATCCTAGAAATGCTCCAATTGAGCTAATTAGCTTATTGTGAGAATATTACAAACGTCTGACAACACTGAAAAATGTAAATTTCAAATTTCAACCAAACATGCTAGAAATGCTCCAATTGAGCTAATTAGCTTATTGTGAAAATATTACAAACGTCTGACAAAACTAAAAAATGTAAATTTCCAATTTCAACCAAACATGCTAGAAATGCTCCAATTGAGCTAATTAGCTTATTGTGAGAATATTACAAACGTCTGACAACACTGAAAAATTCAAATTTCCAATTTCAACCAAACATGCTAGAAATGCTCCAATTGAGCTAATTAGCTTATTGTGAGAATATTGCAATTGTCTGACAAAAGTGAAAAATGTAAATTTCCAATTTCAACCAAACATGCTAGAAATGCTCCAATTGAGCTAATTAGCTTATTGTGAGAATATTACAAACGTCTGACAAACATGATAAATATAAATTTCCAATTTCAACCAAACATGCTAGAAATGCTCCAATTGAGCTAATTAGCTTATTGTGAGAATATTACAAACGTCTGACAAAACTGAAAAATGTAAATTTCCAATTTCAACCAAACATGCTAGAAATGCTCAAATTGCGCAAAAAAGCCTACTGTAGGAATTTTACAAACGTCTGACAAAACTGAAAAATGTAAATTTCCAATTTCAACCAAACACGCTAGAAATGCTCCAATTGAGCTAATTAGCTTATTGTGAGAATATTACAAACGTCTGACAAAACTGAAAAATGTAAATTTCCAATTTCAACCAAACATGCTAGAAATGCTCCAATTGAGCTAATTAGCTTATTGTGAGAATATTGCAATTGTCTGACAAAAGTGAAAAATGTAAATTTCCAATTTCAACCAAACATGCTAGAAATGCTCCAATTGAGCTAATTAGCTTATTGTGAGAATATTAAAAACGTCTGACAAAACTGAAAAATGTAATTTTCCAATTTCAACCAAACATGCTAAAAATGCTCCAATTGAGTTAATTAGCTTATTGTGAGAATATTACAAACGTGTGACAAAACTGAAAAATGTAAATTTCCAATTTCAACCAAACACGCTAGAAATGCTCCAATTGAGCTAATTAGTTTATTGTGAGAATATTACAAACGTCTGACAAAACTGAAAAATGTAAATTTCCAATTTCAACCAAACATGCTAGAAATGCTCCAATTGAGCTAATTAGCTTATTGTGAGAATATTACAAACGTCTGACAAAACTGAAAAATGTAAATTTCCAATTTCAACCAAACATGCTAGAAATGCTCCAATTGAGCTAATTAGCTTATTGTGAGAATATTGCAATTGTCTGACAAAAGTGAAAAATGTAAATTTCCAATTTCAACCAAACATGCTAGAAATGCTCCAATTGAGCTAATTAGCTTATTGTGAGAATATTAAAAACGTCTGACAAAACTGAAAAATGTAATTTTCCAATTTCAACCAAACATGCTAAAAATGCTCCAATTGAGCTAATTAGCTTATTGTGAGAATATTACAAACGTGTGACAAAACTGAAAAATGTAAATTTCCAATTTCAACCAAACATGCTAGAAATGCTCCAATTGAGCTAATTAGCTTATTGTGAGAATATTACAAACGTCTGACAAAAGTGAAAAATGTAAATTTCCAATTTCAACCAAACATGCTAGAAATGCTCCAATTGAGCTAATTAGCTTATTGTGAGAATATTACAAACGTCTGACAAAACTGAAAAATGTAAATTTCCAATTTCAACCAAACATGCTAGAAATGCTCCAATTGAGCTAATTAGCTTATTGTGAGAATATTACAAACGTCTGACAAAACTGAAAAATGTAAATTTCCAATTTCAACCAAACATGCTAGAAATGCTCCAATTGAGCTAATTAGCTTATTGTGAGAATATTGCAATTGTCTGACAAAAGTGAAAAATGTAAATTTCCAATTTCAACCAAACATGCTAGAAATGCTCCAATTGAGCTAATTAGCTTATTGTGAGAATATTAAAAATGTCTGACAAAACTGAAAAATGTAATTTTCCAATTTCAACCAAACATGCTAGAAATGCTCCAATTGAGCTAATTAGCTTATTGTGAGAATATTGCAATTGTCTGACAAAAGTGAGAAATGTAAATTTCCAATTTCAACCAAACATGATAGAAATGCTCCAATTGAGCTAATTAGCTTATTGTGAGAATATTGCAATTGACTGACAAAAGTGAAAAATGTAAATTTCCAATTTCAACCAAACATGCTAGAAATGCTCCAATTGAGCTAATTAGCTTATTGTGAGAATATTACAAACGTCTGACAAAAGTGAAAAATGTAAATTTCCAATTTCAACCAAACATGCTAGAAATGCTCCAATTGAGCTAATTAGCTTATTGTGAGAATATTACAAACGTCTGACAAAACTGAAAAATGTAAATTTTCAGTTTCAACCAAACATCCTAGAAATGCTCCAATTGAGCTAATTAGCTTATTGTGAGAATATTACAAACGTCTGACAACACTGAAAAATGTAAATTTCAAATTTCAACCAAACATGCTAGAAATGCTCCAATTGAGCTAATTAGCTTATTGTGAAAATATTACAAACGTCTGACAAAACTAAAAAATGTAAATTTCCAATTTCAACCAAACATGCTAGAAATGCTCCAATTGAGCTAATTAGCTTATTGTGAGAATATTACAAACGTCTGACAACACTGAAAAATTCAAATTTCCAATTTCAACCAAACATGCTAGAAATGCTCCAATTGAGCTAATTAGCTTATTGTGAGAATATTGCAATTGTCTGACAAAAGTGAAAAATGTAAATTTCCAATTTCAACCAAACATGCTAGAAATGCTCCAATTGAGCTAATTAGCTTATTGTGAGAATATTACAAACGTCTGACAAAACTGATAAATATAAATTTCCAATTTCAACCAAACATGCTAGAAATGCTCTAATTGAGCTAATTAGCTTATTGTGAGAATATGACAAACGTCTGACAAAACTGAAAAATGTAAATTTCCAATTTCAACCAAACATGCTAGAAATGCTCAAAATGCGCAAATAAGCCTACTGTAGGAATTTTACAAACGTCTGACAAAACTGAAAAATGTAAATTTCCAATTTCAACCAAACATGCTAGAAATGCTCCAATTGAGCTAATTAGCTTATTGTGAGAATATTACAAACGTCTGACAAACATGATAAATATAAATTTCCAATTTCAACCAAACATGCTAGAAATGCTCTAATTGAGCTAATTAGCTTATTGTGAGAATATTACAAACGTCTGACAAAACTGAAAAATGTAAATTTCCAATTTCAACCAAACATGCTAAAAATGCTCAAATTGTGCAAATAAGCCTACTGTAGGAATTTTACAAACGTCTGACAAAACTGAAAAATGTAAATTTCCAATTTCAACCAAACATGCTAGAAATGCTCCAATTGAGCTAATTAGCTTATTGTGAAAATATTACAAACGTCTGACAAAACTAAAAAATGTAAATTTCCAATTTCAACCAAACATGCTAGAAATGCTCCAATTGAGCTAATTAGCTTATTGTGAGAATATTGCAATTGTCTGACAAAAGTGAAAAATGTAAATTTCCAATTTCAACCAAACATGCTAGAAATGCTCTAATTGAGCTAATTAGCTTATTGTGAGAATATTACAAACGTCTGACATAACTGAAAAATGTAAATTTCCAATTTCAACCAAACATGCTAGAAATGCTCCAATTGAGCTAATTAGCTAATTGTGAGAATATTGCAATTGTTTGACAAAAGTGAAAAATGTAAATTTCCAATTTCAACCAAACATGCTAGAAATGCTCCAATTGAGCTAATTAGCTTATTGTGAGAATATTAAAAACGTCTGACAAAACTGAAAAATGTAATTTTCCAATTTCAACCAAACATGCTAGAAATGCTCCAATTGAGCTAATTAGCTTATTGTGAGAATATTACAAACGTCTGACAAAACTGAAAAATGTAAATTTCCAATTTCAACCAAACATGCTAGAAATGCTCCAATTGAGCTAATTAGCTTATTGTGAGAATATTGCAATTGTCTGACAAAAGTGAAAAATGTAAATTTCCATTTTTAACCAAACATGCTAGAAATGCTCCAATTGAGCTAATTAGCTTATTGTGAGAATATTACAAACGTCTGACAACACTGAAAAATGTAAATTTCCAATTTCAACCAAACATGCTAGAAATGCTCCAATTGAGCTAATTAGCTTATTGTGAGAATATTGCAATTGTCTGACAAAAGTGAAAAATGTAAATTTCCAATTTCAACCAAACATGCTAGAAATGCTCTAATTGAGCTAATTAGCTTATTGTGAGAATATTGCAATTGTTTGACAAAAGTGAAAAATGTAAATTTCCAATTTCAACCAAACATGCTAGAAATGCTCCAATTGAGCTAATTAGCTTATTGTGAGAATATTAAAAACGTCTGACAAAACTGAAAAATGTAATTTTCCAATTTCAACCAAACATGCTAGAAATGCTCCAATTGAGCTAATTAGCTTATTGTGAGAATATTACAAACGTCTGACAAAACTGAAAAATGTAAATTTCCAATTTCAACCAAACATGCTAGAAATGCTCCAATTGAGCTAATTAGCTCATTGTGAGAATATTGCAATTGTCTGACAAAAGTGAAAAATGTAAATTTCCATTTTTAACCAAACATGCTAGAAATGCTCCAATTGAGCTAATTAGCTTATTGTGAGAATATTACAAACGTCTGACAACACTGAAAAATGTAAATTTCCAATTTCAACCAAACATGCTAGAAATGCTCTAATTGAGCTACTTAGATTATTGTGAGAATATTACAAACGTCTGACAAAACTGAAAAATGTAAATTTCCAATTTCAACCAAACATGCTAGAAATGTTCCAATTGAGCTAATTAGCTTATTGTGAGAATATTACATACGTCTGACAACACTGAAAAATTCAAATTTCCAATTTCAACCAAACATGCTAGAAATGCTCCAATTGAGCTAATTAGCTTATTGTGAGAATATTGCAATTGTCTGACAAAAGTGAAAAATGTAAATTTCCAATTTCAACCAAACATGCTAGAAATGCTCCAATTGAGCTAATTAGCTTATTGTGAGAATATTACAAACGTCTGACAAAAGTGAAAAATGAAAATTTCCAATTTCAACCAAACATGCTAGAAATGCTCCAATTGAGCTAATTAGCTTATTGTGAGAATATTGCAATTGTCTGACAAAAGTGAAAAATGTAAATTTCCAATTTCAACCACACATGCTAGAAATGCTCCAATTGAGCTAATTAGCTTATTGTGAGAATATTAAAAACGTCTGACAAAACTGAAAAATGTAAATTTCCAATTTCAACCAAACATGCTAGAAATGCTCAAATTGCGCAAATAAGCCTATTGTAGGAATTTTACAAACGTCTGACAAATCTGAAAAATGTAAATTTCCAATTTCAACCAAACATGCTAGAAATGCTCCAATTGAGCTAATTAGCTTATTGTGAGAATATTACAAATGTCTGACAACACTGAAAAATGTAAATTTCCAATTTCAACCACACATGCTAGAAATGCTCCAATTGAGCTAATTAGCTTATTGTGAGAATATTAAAAACGTCTGACAAAACTGAAAAATGTAAATTTCCAATTTCAACCAAACATGCTAGAAATGCTTAAATTGCGCAAATAAGCCTACTGTAGGAATTTTACAAACGTCTGACAAAAGTGAAAAATGTAAATTTCCAATTTCAACCAAACATGCTAGAAATGCTCCAATTGAGCTAATTAGCTTATTGTGAGAATATTACAAACGTCTGACAAAACTGAAAAATGTAAATTTCCAATTTCAACCAAACATGCTAGAAATGCTCCAATTGAGCTAATTAGCTTATTGTGAGAATATTACAAACGTCTGACAAAAGTGAAAAATGTAAATTTCCAATTTCAACCAAACATGCTAGAAATGCTCCAATTGAGCTAATTAGCTTATTGTGAGAATATTACAAACGTCTGACAAAACTGAAAAATGTAAATTTTCAATTTCAACCAAACATGCTAGAAATGCTCCAATTGAGCTAATTAGCTTATTGTGAGAATATTACAAACGTCTGACAACACTGAAAAATATAAATTTCCAATTTCAACCAAACATGCTAGAAATGCTCTAATTGAGCTAATTAGCTTATTGTGAGAATATTACAAACGTCTGACAAAACTGAAAAATGTAAATTTTCAATTTCAACCAAACATGCTAGAAATGCTCCAATTGAGCTAATTAGCTTATTGTGAGAATATTACAAACGTCTGACAAAACTGAAAAATGTAAATTTCCAATTTCAACCAAACATGCTAGAAATGCTCAAATTGCGCAAATAAGCCTACTGTAGGAATTTTACAAACGTCTGACAAAAGTGAAAAATGTAAATTTCCAATTTCAACCAAACATGCTAGAAATGCTCCAATTGAGCTAATTAGCTTATTGTGAGAATATTACAAACGTCTGACAAAACTGAAAAATGTAAATTTTCAATTTCAACCAAACATGCTAGAAATGCTCCAATTGAGCTAATTAGCTTATTGTGAGAATATTACAAACGTCTGACAACACTGAAAAATATAAATTTTCAATTTCAACCAAACATGTTAGAAATGCTCTAATTGAGCTAATTAGCTTATTGTGAGAATATTACAAACGTCTGACAAAACTGAAAAATGTAAATTTTCAATTTCAACCAAACATGCTAGAAATGCTCCAATTGAGCTAATTAGCTTATTGTGAGAATATTACAAACGTCTGACAAAACTGAAAAATGTAAATTTCCAATTTCAACCAAACATGCTAGAAATGCTCAAATTGCGCAAATAAGCCTACTGTAGGAATTTTACAAACGTCTGACAAAACTGAAAAATGTAAATTTCCAACTTCAACCAAACATGCTAGAAATGCTCCAATTGAGCTAATTAGCTTATTGTGAGAATATTACAAACGTCTGACAAAACTGAAAAATGTAAATTTCCAATTTCAACCAAACATGCTAGAAATGCTCCAATTGAGCTAATTAGCTTATTGTGAAAATATTACAAACGTCTGACAAACATGATAAATGTAAATTTCCAATTTCAACCAAACATGCTAGAAATGCTCTAATTGAGCTAATTAGCTTATTGTGAGAATATTACAAACGTCTGACAAAACTGAAAAATGTAAATTTCCAATTTCAACCAAACATGCTAGAAATGCTCCAATTGAGCTAATTAGCTTATTGTGAGAATATTACAAACGTCTGACAACACTGAAAAATTCAATATTCCAATTTCAACCAAACATGCTAGAAATGCTCAAAATGCGCAAATAAGCCTACTGTAGGAATTTTACAAACGTCTGACAAAACTGAAAAATGTAAATTTCCAATTTCAACCAAACATGCTAGAAATGCTCCAATTGAGCTAATTAGATTATTGTGAGAATATTACAAACGTCTGACAAACATGATAAATATAAATTTCCAATTTCAACCAAACATGCTAGAAATGCTCTAATTGAGCTAATTAGCTTATTGTGAGAATATTACAAACGTCTGACAAAACTGAAAAATGTAAATTTCCAATTTCAACCAAACATGCTAGAAATGCTCAAATTGTGCAAATAAGCCTACTGTAGGAATTTTACAAACGTCTGACAAAACTGAAAAATGTAAATTTCCAATTTCAACCAAACATGCTAGAAATGCTCCAATTGAGCTAATTAGCTTATTGTGAGAATATTACAAACGTCTGACATAACTGAAAAATGTAAATTTCCAATTTCAACAAAACATGCTAGAAATGTTCCAATTGAGCTAATTAGCTAATTGTGAGAATATTGCAATTGTTTGACAAAAGTGAAAAATGTAAATTTCCAATTTCAACCAAACACGCTAGAAATGCTCCAATTGAGCTAATTAGCTTATTGTGAGAATATTAAAAACGTCTGACAAAACTGAAAAATGTAATTTTCCAATTTCAACCAAACATGCTAGAAATGCTCCAATTGAGCTAATTAGCTTATTGTGAGAATATTACAAACGTCTGACAAAACTGAAAAATGTAAATTTCAAATTTCAACCAAACATGCTAGAAATGCTCCAATTGAGCTAATTAGCTTATTGTGAGAATATTGCAATTGTCTGACAAAAGTGAAAAATGTAAATTTCCATTTTTAACCAAACATGCTAGAAATGCTCCAATTGAGCTAATTAGCTTATTGTGAGAATATTACAAACGTCTGACAACACTGAAAAATGTAAATTTCCAATTTCAACCAAACATGCTAGAAATGCTCCAATTGAGCTAATTAGCTTATTGTGAGAATATTGCAATTGTCTGACAAAAGTGAAAAATGTAAATTTCCAATTTCAACCAAACATGCTAGAAATGCTCTAATTGAGCTAATTAGCTTATTGTGAGAATATTGCAATTGTTTGACAAAAGTGAAAAATGTAAATTTCCAATTTCAACCAAACATGCTAGAAATGCTCCAATTGAGCTAATTAGCTTATTGTGAGAATATTAAAAACGTCTGACAAAACTGGAAAATGTAAATTTTCCAATTTCAACCAAACATGCTAGAAATGCTCCAATTGAGCTAATTAGCTTATTGTGAGAATATTACAAACGTCTGACAAAACTGAAAAATGTAAATTTCCAATTTCAACCAAACATGCTAGAAATGCTCCAATTGAGCTAGTTAGCTTATTGTGAGAATATTGCAATTGTCTGACAAAAGTGAAAAATGTAAATTTCCATTTTTAACCAAACATGCTAGAAATGCTCAAATTGAGCTAATTAGCTTATTGTGAGAATATTACAAACGTCTGACAACACTGAAAAATGTAAATTTCCAATTTCAACCAAACATGCTAGAAATGCTCCAATTGAGCTAATTAGTTTATTGTGAGAATATTGCAATTGTCTGACAAAAGTGAAAAATGTAAATTTCCAATTTCAACCAAACATGCTAGAAATGCTCTAATTGAGCTAATTAGCTTATTGTGAGAATATTACAAACGTCTGACAAAACTGAAAAATGTAAATTTCCAATTTCAACCAAACATGCTAGAAATGCTCCAATTGAGCTAATTAGCTTATTGTGAGAATATTACATACGTCTGACAACACTGAAAATTCGAATTTCCAATTTCAACCAAACATGCTAGAAATGCTCCAATTGAGCTAATTAGCTTATTGTGAGAATATTGCAATTGTCTGACAAAAGTGAAAAATGTAAATTTCAAATTTCAACCAAACATGCTAGAAATGCTCCAATTGAGCTAATTAGCTTATTGTGAGAATATTACAAACGTCTGACAAAACTGAAAAATGTAAATTTCCAATTTCAACCAAACATGCTAGAAATGCTCCAATTGAGCTAATTAGCTTATTGTGAGAATATTACAAACGTCTGACAAACATGACAAATATAAATTTCCAATTTCAACCAAACATGCTAGAAATGCTCTAATTGAGCTAATTAGCTTATTGTGAGAATATTGCAATTGTCTGACAAAAGTGAAAAATGTAAATTTCCAATTTCCACCAAACATGCTAGAAATGCTCAAATTGCGCAAATAAGCCTACTGTAGGAATTTTACAAACGTCTGACAAAACTGAAAAATGTAAATTTCCAATTTCAACCAAACATGCTAGAAATGCTCCAATTGAGCTAATTAGCTTATTGTGAGAATATTACAAACGTCTGACAAAACTGAAAAATATAAATTTCCAATTTCAACCAAACATGCTAGAAATGCTCCAATTGAGCTAATTAGCTTATTGTGAGAATATTGCAATTGTCTGACAAAAGTGAAAAATGTAAATTTCCAATTTCAACCACACATGCTAGAAATGCTCCAATTGAGCTAATTAGCTTATTGTGAGAATATTAAAAACGTCTGACAAAACTGAAAAATGTAAATTTCCAATTTCAACCAAACATGCTAGAAATGCTCAAATTGCGCAAATAAGCCTACTGTAGGAATTTTACAAACGTCTGACAAATCTGAAAAATGTAAATTTCCAATTTCAACCAAACATGCTAGAAATGCTCCAATTGAGCTAATTAGCTTATTGTGAGAATATTACAAACGTCTGACAACACTGAAAAAATGTAAATTTCCAATTTCAACCACACATGCTAGAAATGCTCCAATTGAGCTAATTAGCTTTTTGTGAGAATATTAAAAACGTCTGACAAAACTGAAAAATGTAAATTTCCAATTTCAACCAAACATGCTAGAAATGCTTAAATTGCGCAAATAAGCCTACTGTAGGAATTTTACAAACGTCTGACAAAACTGAAAAATGTAAATTTCCAATTTCAACCAAACATGCTAGAAATGCTCCAATTGAGCTAATTAGCTTATTGTGAGAATATTACAAACGTCTGACAAAAGTGAAAAATGTAAATTTCCAATTTCAACCAAACATGCTAGAAATGCTCCAATTGAGCTAATTAGCTTATTGTGAGAATATTGCAATTGTCTGACAAAAGTGAAAAATGTAAATTTCCAATTTCAACCAAACATGCTAGAAATGCTCCAATTGAGCTAATTAGCTTATTGTGAGAATATTACAAACGTCTGACAAAAGTGAAAAATGTAAATTTCCAATTTCAACCAAACATGCTAGAAATGCTCCAATTGAGCTAACTAGCTTATTGTGAGAATATTACAAACGTCTGACAAAACTGAAAAATGTAAATTTTCAATTTCAACCAAACATGCTAGAAATGCTCCAATTGAGCTAATTAGCTTATTGTGAGAATATTACAAACGTCTGACAACACTGAAAAATGTAAATTTCCAATTTCAACCAAACATGCTAGAAATGCTCTAATTGAGCTAATTAGCTTATTGTGAGAATATTACAAACGTCTGACAAAACTGAAAAATGTAAATTTTCAATTTCAACCAAACATGCTAGAAATGCTCCAATTGAGCTCATTAGCTTATTGTGAGAATATTACAAACGTCTGACAAAACTGAAAAATGTAAATTTCCAATTTCAACCAAACATGCTAGAAATGCTCAAATTGCGCAAATAAGCCTACTGTAGGAATTTTACAAACGTCTGACAAAACTGAAAAATGTAAATTTCCAATTTCAACCAAACATGCTAGAAATGCTCCAATTGAGCTAATTAGCTTATTGTGAGAATATTACAAACGTCTGACAAAACTGAAAAATGTAAATTTCCAATTTCAACCAAACATGCTAGAAATGCTCCAATTGAGCTAATTAGCTTATTGTGAAAATATTACAAACGTCTGACAAACATGATAAATGTAAATTTCCAATTTCAACCAAACATGCTAGAAATGCTCTAATTGAGCTAATTAGCTTATTGTGAGAATATTACAAACGTCTGACAAAAGTGAAAAATGTAAATTTCCAATTTCAACCAAACATGCTAGAAATGCTCCAATTGAGCTAATTAGCTTATTGTGAGAATATTACAAACGTCTGACAACACTGAAAAATTCAATATTCAATTTCAACGAAACATGCTAGAAATGCTCCAATTGAGCTAAGTAGCTTATTGTGAGAATATTGCAATTGTCTGACAAAAGTGAAAAATGTAAATTTCCAATTTCAACCAAACATGCTAGAAATGCTCCAATTGAGCTAATTAGCTTATTGTGAGAATATTACAAACGTCTGACAAAACTGAAAAATGTAAATTTCCAATTTCAACCAAACATGCTAGAAATGCTCCAATTGAGCTAATTAGCTTATTGTGAGAATATTGCAATTGTCTGACAAAAGTGAAAAATGTAAATTTCGATTTTTAACCAAACATGCTAGAAATGCTCCAATTGAGCTAATTAGCTTATTGTGAGAATATTACAAACGTCTGACAACACTGAAAAATGTAAATTTTCAATTTCAACCAAACATGCTAGAAATGCTCCAATTGAGCTAATTAGGTTATTGTGAGAATATTGCAATTGTCTGACAAAAGTGAAAAATGTAAATTTCCAATTACAACCAAACATGCTAGAAATGCTCTAATTGAGCTAATTAGCTTATTGTGAGAATATTACAAACGTCTGACAAAACTGAAAAATGTAAATTTCCAATTTCAACCAAACATGCTAGAAATGCTCCAATTGAGCTAATTAGCTTATTGTGAGAATATTACATCTGTCTGACAACACTGAAAATTTCAAACTTCCAATTTCAACCAAACATGCTAGAAATGCTCCAATTGAGCTAATTAGCTTATTGTGAGAATATTACAAACGTCTGACAACACTGAAAAATGTAAATTTCCAATTTCAACCAAACATGCTAGAAATGCTCCAATTGAGCTAATTAGCTTATTGTGAGAATATTGCAATTGTCTGACAAAAGTGAAAAATGTAAATTTCCAATTTCAACCAAACATGCTAGAAATGCTCTAATTGAGCTAATTAGCTTATTGTGAGAATATTGCAATTGTTTGACAAAAGTGAAAAATGTAAATTTCCAATTTCAACCAAACATGCTAGAAATGCTCCAATTGAGCTAATTAGCTTATTGTGAGAATATTAAAAACGTCTGACAAAACTGAAAAATGTAATTTTCCAATTTCAACCAAACATGCTAGAAATGCTCCAATTGAGCTAATTAGCTTATTGTGAGAATATTACAAACGTCTGACAAAACTGAAAAATGTAAATTTCCAATTTCAACCAAACATGCTAGAAATGCTCCAATTGAGCTAGTTAGCTTATTGTGAGAATATTGCAATTGTCTGACAAAAGTGAAAAATGTAAATTTCCATTTTTAACCAAACATGCTAGAAATGCTCAAATTGAGCTAATTAGCTTATTGTGAGAATATTACAAACGTCTGACAACACTGAAAAATGTAAATTTCCAATTTCAACCAAACATGCTAGAAATGCTCCAATTGAGCTAATTAGTTTATTGTGAGAATATTGCAATTGTCTGACAAAAGTGAAAAATGTAAATTTCCAATTTCAACCAAACATGCTAGAAATGCTCTAATTGAGCTAATTAGCTTATTGTGAGAATATTACAAACGTCTGACAAAACTGAAAAATGTAAATTTCCAATTTCAACCAAACATGCTAGAAATGCTCCAATTGAGCTAATTAGCTTATTGTGAGAATATTACATACGTCTGACAACACTGAAAATTCGAATTTCCAATTTCAACCAAACATGCTAGAAATGCTCCAATTGAGCTAATTAGCTTATTGTGAGAATATTGCAATTGTCTGACAAAAGTGAAAAATGTAAATTTCAAATTTCAACCAAACATGCTAGAAATGCTCCAATTGAGCTAATTAGCTTATTGTGAGAATATTACAAACGTCTGACAAAACTGAAAAATGTAAATTTCCAATTTCAACCAAACATGCTAGAAATGCTCCAATTGAGCTAATTAGCTTATTGTGAGAATATTACAAACGTCTGACAAACATGACAAATATAAATTTCCAATTTCAACCAAACATGCTAGAAATGCTCTAATTGAGCTAATTAGCTTATTGTGAGAATATTACAAACGTCTGACAAAACTAAAAAATGTAAATTTCCAATTTCCACCAAACATGCTAGAAATGCTCAAATTGCGCAAATAAGCCTACTGTAGGAATTTTACAAACGTCTGACAAAACTGAAAAATGTAAATTTCCAATTTCAACCAAACATGCTAGAAATGCTCCAATTGAGCTAATTAGCTTATTGTGAGAATATTACAAACGTCTGACAAAACTGAAAAATATAAATTTCCAATTTCAACCAAACATGCTAGAAATGCTCCAATTGAGCTAATTAGCTTATTGTGAGAATATTGCAATTGTCTGACAAAAGTGAAAAATGTAAATTTCCAATTTCAACCACACATGCTAGAAATGCTCCAATTGAGCTAATTAGCTTATTGTGAGAATATTAAAAACGTCTGACAAAACTGAAAAATGTAAATTTCCAATTTCAACCAAACATGCTAGAAATGCTCAAATTGCGCAAATAAGCCTACTGTAGGAATTTTACAAACGTCTGACAAATCTGAAAAATGTAAATTTCCAATTTCAACCAAACATGCTAGAAATGCTCCAATTGAGCTAATTAGCTTATTGTGAGAATATTACAAACGTCTGACAACACTGAAAAAATGTAAATTTCCAATTTCAACCACACATGCTAGAAATGCTCCAATTGAGCTAATTAGCTTTTTGTGAGAATATTAAAAACGTCTGACAAAACTGAAAAATGTAAATTTCCAATTTCAACCAAACATGCTAGAAATGCTTAAATTGCGCAAATAAGCCTACTGTAGGAATTTTACAAACGTCTGACAAAACTGAAAAATGTAAATTTCCAATTTCAACCAAACATGCTAGAAATGCTCCAATTGAGCTAATTAGCTTATTGTGAGAATATTACAAACGTCTGACAAAAGTGAAAAATGTAAATTTCCAATTTCAACCAAACATGCTAGAAATGCTCCAATTGAGCTAATTAGCTTATTGTGAGAATATTGCAATTGTCTGACAAAAGTGAAAAATGTAAATTTCCAATTTCAACCAAACATGCTAGAAATGCTCCAATTGAGCTAATTAGCTTATTGTGAGAATATTACAAACGTCTGACAAAAGTGAAAAATGTAAATTTCCAATTTCAACCAAACATGCTAGAAATGCTCCAATTGAGCTAATTAGCTTATTGTGAGAATATTACAAACGTCTGACAAAACTGAAAAATGTAAATTTTCAATTTCAACCAAACATGCTAGAAATGCTCCAATTGAGCTAATTAGCTTATTGTGAGAATATTACAAACGTCTGACAACACTGAAAAATGTAAATTTCCAATTTCAACCAAACATGCTAGAAATGCTCTAATTGAGCTAATTAGCTTATTGTGAGAATATTACAAACGTCTGACAAAACTGAAAAATGTAAATTTTCAATTTCAACCAAACATGCTAGAAATGCTCCAATTGAGCTCATTAGCTTATTGTGAGAATATTACAAACGTCTGACAAAACTGAAAAATGTAAATTTCCAATTTCAACCAAACATGCTAGAAATGCTCAAATTGCGCAAATAAGCCTACTGTAGGAATTTTACAAACGTCTGACAAAACTGAAAAATGTAAATTTCCAATTTCAACCAAACATGCTAGAAATGCTCCAATTGAGCTAATTAGCTTATTGTGAGAATATTACAAACGTCTGACAAAACTGAAAAATGTAAATTTCCAATTTCAACCAAACATGCTAGAAATGCTCCAATTGAGCTAATTAGCTTATAGTGAAAATATTACAAACGTCTGACAAACATGATAAATGTAAATTTCCAATTTCAACCAAACATGCTAGAAATGCTCTAATTGAGCTAATTAGCTTATTGTGAGAATATTACAAACGTCTGACAAAAGTGAAAAATGTAAATTTCCAATTTCAACCAAACATGCTAGAAATGCTCCAATTGAGCTAATTAGCTTATTGTGAGAATATTACAAACGTCTGACAACACTGAAAAATTCAATATTCAATTTCAACGAAACATGCTAGAAATGCTCCAATTGAGCTAAGTAGCTTATTGTGAGAATATTGCAATTGTCTGACAAAAGTGAAAAATGTAAATTTCCAATTTCAACCAAACATGCTAGAAATGCTCCAATTGAGCTAATTAGCTTATTGTGAGAATATTACAAACGTCTGACAAAACTGAAAAATGTAAATTTCCAATTTCAACCAAACATGCTAGAAATGCTCCAATTGAGCTAATTAGCTTATTGTGAGAATATTGCAATTGTCTGACAAAAGTGAAAAATGTAAATTTCGATTTTTAACCAAACATGCTAGAAATGCTCCAATTGAGCTAATTAGCTTATTGTGAGAATATTACAAACGTCTGACAACACTGAAAAATGTAAATTTTCAATTTCAACCAAACATGCTAGAAATGCTCCAATTGAGCTAATTAGGTTATTGTGAGAATATTGCAATTGTCTGACAAAAGTGAAAAATGTAAATTTCCAATTACAACCAAACATGCTAGAAATGCTCTAATTGAGCTAATTAGCTTATTGTGAGAATATTACAAACGTCTGACAAAACTGAAAAATGTAAATTTCCAATTTCAACCAAACATGCTAGAAATGCTCCAATTGAGCTAATTAGCTTATTGTGAGAATATTACATCTGTCTGACAACACTGAAAATTTCAAACTTCCAATTTCAACCAAACATGCTAGAAATGCTCCAATTGAGCTAATTAGCTTATTGTGAGAATATTGCAATTGTCTGACAAAAGTGAAAAATGTAAATTTCCAATTTCAACCAAACATGCTAGAAATGCTCCAATTGAGCTAATTAGCTTATTGTGAGAATATTACAAACGTCTGACAAAACTGAAAAATGTAAATTTCCAATTTCAACCAAACATGCTAGAAATGCTCCAATTGAGCTAATTAGCTTATTGTGAGAATATTACAAACGTCTGACAAACATGATAAAAATAAATTTCCAATTACAACCAAACATGCTAGAAATGCTCTAATTGAGCTAATTAGCTTATTGTGAGAATATTACAAACGTCTGACAAAACTAAAAAATGTAAATTTCCAATTTCAACCAAACATGCTAGAAATGCTCAAATTGCGCAAACAAGCCTACTGTAGGAATTTTACAAACGTCTGACAAAACTGAAAAATGTAAATTTCCAATTTCAACCAAACATGCTAAAAATGCTCCAATTGAGCTAATTAGCTTATTGTGAGAATATTACAAACGTCTGACAAAACTGAAAAATGTAAATTTCCAATTTCAACCAAACATGCTAGAAATGCTCTAATTGAGTTAATTAGCTTATTGTGAGAATATTACAAACGTCTGACAAAACTAAAAAATGTAAATTTCCAATTTCAACCAAACATGCTAGAAATGCTCAAATTGCGCAAATAAGCCTACTGTAGGAATTTTACAAACGTCTGACAAAACTGAAAAATGTAAATTTCCAATTTCAACCAAACATGCTAGAAATGCTCTAATTGAGTTAATTAGCTTATTGTGAGAATATTACAAACGTCTGACAAAACTAAAAAATGTAAATTTCCAATTTCAACCAAACATGCTAGAAATGCTCCAATTGAGCTAATTAGCTTATTGTGAGAATATTGCAATTGTCTGACAAAAGTGAAAAATGTAAATTTCCAATTTCAACCACACATGCTAGAAATGCTCCAAATGAGCTAATTAGCTTATTGTGAGAATATTACAAACGTCTGACAAAACTGAAAAATGTAAATTTCCAATTTCAACCAAACATGCTAGAAATGCTCCAATTGAGCTAATTAGCTTATTGTGAGAATATTACAAACGTCTGACAAACATGATAAATATAAATTTCCAATTACAACCAAACATGCTAGAAATGCTCTAATTGAGCTAATTAGCTTATTGTGAGAATATTACAAACGTCTGACAAAACTAAAAAATGTAAATTTCCAATTTCAACCAAACATGCTAGAAATGCTCAAATTGCGCAAACAAGCCTACTGTAGGAATTTTACAAACGTCTGACAAAACTGAAAAATGTAAATTTCCAATTTCAACCAAACATGCTAAAAATGCTCTAATTGAGTTAATTAGCTTATTGTGAGAATATTACAAACGTCTGACAAAACTAAAAAATGTAAATTTCCAATTTCAACCAAACATGCTAGAAATGCTCAAATTGCGCAAATAAGCCTACTGTAGGAATTTTACAAACGTCTGACAAAACTGAAAAATGTAAATTTCCAATTTCAACCAAACATGCTAGAAATGCTCTAATTGAGTTAATTAGCTTATTGTGAGAATATTACAAACGTCTGACAAAACTAAAAAATGTAAATTTCCAATTTCAACCAAACATGCTAGAAATGCTCCAATTGAGCTAATTAGCTTATTGTGAGAATATTGCAATTGTCTGACAAAAGTGAAAAATGTAAATTTCCAATTTCAACCACACATGCTAGAAATGCTCCAAATGAGCTAATTAGCTTATTGTGAGAATATTACAAACGTCTGACAAAACTGAAAAATGTAAATTTCCAATTTCAACCAAACATGCTAGAAATGCTCAAATTGCGCAAATAAGCCTACTGTAGGAATTTTACAAACGTCTGACAAAACTGAAAAATGTGAATTTCCAATTTCAACCAAACATGCTAGAAATGCTCCAATTGAGCTAATTAGCTTATTGTGATAATATTACAAACGTCTGACAAACATGATAAATATAAATTTCCAATTTCAACCAAACATGCTAGAAATGCTCCAATTGAGCTAATTAGCTTATTGTGAAAATATTACAAACGTCTGACAAACATGATAAATGTAATATTCCAATTTCAACCAAACATGCTAGAAATGCTCTAATTGAGCTAATTAGCTTATTGTGAGAATATTACAAACGTCTGACAAAACTGAAAAATGTAAATTTCCAATTTCAACCAAACATGCTAGAAATGCTCCAATTGAGCTAATTAGCTTATTGTGAGAATATTACATACGTCTGACAACACTGAAAATTCGAATTTCCAATTTCAACCAAACATGCTAGAAATGCTCCAATTGAGCTAATTAGCTTATTGTGAGAATATTGCAATTGTCTGACAAAAGTGAAAAATGTAAATTTCAAATTTCAACCAAACATGCTAGAAATGCTCCAATTGAGCTAATTAGCTTATTGTGAGAATGTTACAAACGTCTGACAAAACTGAAAAATGTAAATTTCCAATTTCAACCAAACATGCTAGAAATGCTCCAATTGAGCTAATTAGCTTATTGTGAGAATATTACAAACGTCTGACAAACATGACAAATATAAATTTCCAATTTCAACCAAACATGCTAGAAATGCTCTAATTGAGCTAATTAGCTTATTGTGAGAATATTACAAACGTCTGACAAAACTAAAAAATGTAAATTTCCAATTTCAACCAAACATGCTAGAAATGCTCAAATTGCGCAAATAAGCCTACTGTAGGAATTTTACAAACGTCTGACAAAACTGAAAAATGTAAATTTCCAATTTCAACCAAACATGCTAGAAATGCTCTAATTGAGCTAATTAGCTTATTGTGAGAATATTGCAATTGTCTGACAAAAGTGAAAAATGTAAATTTCCAATTTCAACCAAACATGCTAGAAATGCTCCAATTGAGCTAATTAGCTTATTGTGAGAATATTACAAACGTCTGACAAAACTGAAAAATGTAAATTTCCAATTTCAACCAAACATGCTAGAAATGCTCCAATTGAGCTAATTAGCTTATTGTGAGAATATTGCAATTGTCTGACAAAAGTGAAAAATGTAAATTTCCATTTTTAACCAAACATGCTAGAAATGCTCCAATTGAGCTAATTAGCTTATTGTGAGAATATTACAAACGTCTGACAACACTGAAAAATGTAAATTTCCAATTTCAACCAAACATGCTAGAAATGCTCCAATTGAGCTAATTAGGTTATTGTGAGAATATTGCAATTGTCTGACAAAAGTGAAAAATGTAAATTTCCAATTACAACCAAACATGCTAGAAATGCTCTAATTGAGCTAATTAGCTTATTGTGAGAATATTACAAACGTCTGACAAAACTGAAAAATGTAAATTTCCAATTTCAACCAAACATGCTAGAAATGCTCCAATTGAGCTAATTAGCTTATTGTGAGAATATTACATACGTCTGACAAAACTGAAAATTTCAAACTTCCAATTTCAACCAAACATGCTAGAAATGCTCCAATTGAGCTAATTAGCTTATTGTGAGAATATTGCAATTGTCTGACAAAAGTGAAAAATGTAAATTTCCAATTTCAACCAAACATGCTAGAAATGCTCCAATTGAGCTAATTAGCTTATTGTGAGAATATTACAAACGTCTGACAAAAGTGAAAAATGTAAATTTCCAATTTCAACCAAACATGCTAGAAATGCTCCAATTGAGCTAATTAGCTTATTGTGAGAATATTACAAACGTCTGACAAACATGATAAAAATAAATTTCCAATTACAACCAAACATGCTAGAAATGCTCTAATTGAGCTAATTAGCTTATTGTGAGAATATTACAAACGTCTGACAAAACTAAAAAATGTAAATTTCCAATTTCAACCAAACATGCTAGAAATGCTCAAATTGCGCAAACAAGCCTACTGTAGGAATTTTACAAACGTCTGACAAAACTGAAAAATGTAAATTTCCAATTTCAACCAAACATGCTAGAAATGCTCTAATTGAGTTAATTAGCTTATTGTGAGAATATTACAAACGTCTGACAAAACTAAAAAATGTAAATTTCCAATTTCAACCAAACATGCTAGAAATGCTCAAATTGCGCAAATAAGCCTACTGTAGGAATTTTACAAACGTCTGACAAAACTGAAAAATGTAAATTTCCAATTTCAACCAAACATGCTAGAAATGCTCTAATTGAGTTAATTAGCTTATTGTGAGAATATTACAAACGTCTGACAAAACTGAAAAATGTAAATTTCCAATTTCAACCAAACATGCTAGAAATGCTCCAATTGAGCTAATTAGCTTATTGTGAGAATATTGCAATTGTCTGACAAAAGTGAAAAATGTAAATTTCCAATTTCAACCACACATGCTAGAAATGCTCCAAATGAGCTAATTAGCTTATTGTGAGAATATTACAAACGTCTGACAAAACTGAAAAATGTAAATTTCCAATTTCAACCAAACATGCTAGAAATGCTCCAATTGAGCTAATTAGCTTATTGTGAGAATATTACAAACGTCTGACAAACATGATAAATATAAATTTCCAATTACAACCAAACATGCTAGAAATGCTCTAATTGAGCTAATTAGCTTATTGTGAGAATATTACAAACGTCTGACAAAACTAAAAAATGTAAATTTCCAATTTCAACCAAACATGCTAGAAATGCTCAAATTGCGCAAACAAGCCTACTGTAGGAATTTTACAAACGTCTGACAAAACTGAAAAATGTAAATTTCCAATTTCAACCAAACATGCTAGAAATGCTCCAATTGAGCTAATTAGCTTATTGTGAGAATATTACAAACGTCTGACAAAACTGAAAAATGTAAATTTCCAATTTCAACCAAACATGCTAGAAATGCTCTAATTGAGTTAATTAGCTTATTGTGAGAATATTACAAACGTCTGACAAAACTAAAAAATGTAAATTTCCAATTTCAACCAAACATGCTAGAAATGCTCAAATTGCGCAAATAAGCCTACTGTAGGAATTTTACAAACGTCTGACAAAACTGAAAAATGTAAATTTCCAATTTCAACCAAACATGCTAGAAATGCTCTAATTGAGTTAATTAGCTTATTGTGAGAATATTACAAACGTCTGACAAAACTAAAAAATGTAAATTTCCAATTTCAACCAAACATGCTAGAAATGCTCCAATTGAGCTAATTAGCTTATTGTGAGAATATTGCAATTGTCTGACAAAAGTGAAAAATGTAAATTTCCAATTTCAACCACACATGCTAGAAATGCTCCAAATGAGCTAATTAGCTTTTTGTGAGAATATTACAAACGTCTGACAAAACTGAAAAATGTAAATTTCCAATTTCAACCAAACATGCTAGAAATGCTCAAATTGCGCAAATAAGCCTACTGTAGGAATTTTACAAACGTCTGACAAAACTGAAAAATGTGAATTTCCAATTTCAACCAAACATGCTAGAAATGCTCCAATTGAGCTAATTAGCTTATTGTGATAATATTACAAACGTCTGACAAACATGATAAATATAAATTTCCAATTTCAACCAAACATGCTAGAAATGCTCCAATTGAGCTAATTAGCTTATTGTGAAAATATTACAAACGTCTGACAAACATGATAAATGTAAATTTCCAATTTCAACCAAACATGCTAGAAATGCTCTAATTGAGCTAATTAGCTTATTGTGAGAATATTACAAACGTCTGACAAAACTGAAAAATGTAAATTTCCAATTTCAACCAAACATGCTAGAAATGCTCCAATTGAGCTAATTAGCTTATTGTGAGAATATTACATACGTCTGACAACACTGAAAATTCGAATTTCCAATTTCAACCAAACATGCTAGAAATGCTCCAATTGAGCTAATTAGCTTATTGTGAGAATATTGCAATTGTCTGACAAAAGTGAAAAATGTAAATTTCAAATTTCAACCAAACATGCTAGAAATGCTCCAATTGAGCTAATTAGCTTATTGTGAGAATATTACAAACGTCTGACAAAACTGAAAAATGTAAATTTCCAATTTCAACCAAACATGCTAGAAATGCTCCAATTGAGCTAATTAGCTTATTGTGAGAATATTACAAACGTCTGACAAACATGACAAATATAAATTTCCAATTTCAACCAAACATGCTAGAAATGCTCTAATTGAGCTAATTAGCTTATTGTGAGAATATTACAAACGTCTGACAAAACTAAAAAATGTAAATTTGCAATTTCAACCAAACATGCTAGAAATGCTCAAATTGCGCAAATAAGCCTACTGTAGGAATTTTACAAACGTCTGACAAAACTGAAAAATGTAAATTTCCAATTTCAACCAAACATGCTAGAAATGCTCCAATTGAGCTAATTAGCTTATTGTGAGAATATTACAAACGTCTGACAAAACTGAAAAATATAAATTTCCAATTTCAACCAAACATGCTAGAAATGCTCCAATTGAGCTAATTAGCTTATTGTGAGAATATTGCAATTGTCTGACAAAAGTGAAAAATGTAAATTTCCAATTTCAACCACACATGCTAGAAATGCTCCAATTGAGCTAATTAGCTTATTGTGAGAATATTAAAAACGTCTGACAAAACTGAAAAATGTAAATTTCCAATTTCAACCATGCTAGAAATGCTCAAATTGCGCAAATAAGCCTACTGTAGGAATTTTACAAACGTCTGACAAATCTGAAAAATGTAAATTTCCAATTTCAACCAAACATGCTAGAAATGCTCCAATTGAGCTAATTAGCTTATTGTGAGAATATTACAAACGTCTGACAACACTGAAAAATGTAAATTTCCAATTTCAACCACACATGCTAGAAATGCTCCAATTGAGCTAATTAGCTTATTGTGAGAATATTAAAAACGTCTGACAAAACTGAAAAATGTAAATTTCCAATTTCAACCAAACATGCTAGAAATGCTTAAATTGCGCAAATAAGCCTACTGTAGGAATTTTACAAACGTCTGACAAAACTGAAAAATGTAAATTTCCAATTTCAACCAAACATGCTAGAAATGCTCCAATTGAGCTAATTAGCTTATTGTGAGAATATTACAAACGTCTGACAAAACTGAAAAATGTAAATTTCCAATTTCAACCAAACATGCTAGAAATGCTCCAATTGAGCTAATTAGCTTATTGTGAGAATATTGCAATTGTCTGACAAAAGTGAAAAATGTAAATTTCCAATTTCAACCAAACATGCTAGAAATGCTCCAATTGAGCTAATTAGCTTATTGTGAGAATATTACAAACGTCTGACAAAAGTGAAAAATGTAAATTTCCATTTTCAACCAAACATGCTAGAAATGCTCCAATTGAGCTAATTAGCTTATTGTGAGAATATTACAAACGTCTGACAAAACTGAAAAATGTAAATTTTCAATTTCAACCAAACATGCTAGAAATGCTCCAATTGAGCTAATTAGCTTATTGTGAGAATATTACAAACGTCTGACAACACTGAAAAATATAAATTTCCAATTTCAACCAAACATGCTAGAAATGCTCTAATTGAGCTAATTAGCTTATTGTGAGAATATTACAAACGTCTGACAAAACTGAAAAATGTAAATTTCCAACTTCAACCAAACATGCTAGAAATGCTCCAATTGAGCTAATTAGCTTATTGTGAGAATATTACAAACGTCTGACAAAATTGAAAAATGTAAATTTCCAATTTCAACCAAACATGCTAGAAATGCTCCAATTGAGCTAATTAGCTTATTGTGAAAATATTACAAACGTCTGACAAACATGATAAATGTAAATTTCCAATTTCAACCAAACATGCTAGAAATGCTCTAATTGAGCTAATTAGCTTATTGTGAGAATATTACAAACGTCTGACAAAACTGAAAAATGTAAATTTCCAATTTCAACCAAACATGCTAGAAGTGCTCCAATTGAGCTAATTAGCTTATTGTGAGAATATTACAAACGTCTGACAACACTGAAAAATTCAATATTCAATTTCAACCAAACATGCTAGAAATGCTCCAATTGAGCTAATTAGCTTATTGTGAGAATATTGCAATTGTCTGACAAAAGTGAAAAATGTAAATTTCCAATTTCAACCAAACATGCTAGAAATGCTCCAATTGAGCTAATTAGCTTATTGTGAGAATATTATAAACGTCTGACAAAACTGAAAAATGTAATTTTCCAATTTCAACCAAACATGCTAGAAATGCTCCAATTGAGCTAATTAGCTTATTGTGAGAATATTACAAACGTCTGACAAAACTGAAAAATGTAAATTTCCAATTTCAACCAAACATGCTAGAAATGCTCCAATTGAGCTAATTAGCTTATTGTGAGAATATTGCAATTGTCTGACAAAAGTGAAAAATGTAAATTTCCATTTTTAACCAAACATGCTAGAAATGCTCCAATTGAGCTAATTAGCTTATTGTGAGAATATTACAAACGTCTGACAACACTGAAAAATGTAAATTTTCAATTTCAACCAAACATGCTAGAAATGCTCCAATTGAGCTAATTAGGTTATTGTGAGAATATTGCATTGCAATTGTCTGACAAAAGTGAAAAATGTAAATTTCCAATTTCAACCAAACATGCTAGAAATGCTCTAATTGAGCTAATTAGCTTATTGTGAGAATATTACAAATGTCTGACAAAACTGAAAAATGTAAATTTCCAATTTCAACCAAACATGCTAGAAATGCTCCAATTGAGCTAATTAGCTTATTGTGAGAATATTACATACGTCTGACAACACTGAAAAATTCAAACTTCCAATTTCAACCAAACATGCTAGAAATGCTCCAATTGAGCTAATTAGCTTATTGTGAGAATATTGCAATTGTCTGACAAAAGTGAAAAATGTAAATTTCCAATTTCAACCAAACATGCTAGAAATGCTCCAATTGAGCTAATTAGCTTATTGTGAGAATATTACAAACGTCTGACAAACATGATAAATATAAATTTCCAATTACAACCAAACATGCTAGAAATGCTCTAATTGAGCTAATTAGCTTATTGTGAGAATATTACAAACGTCTGACAAAACTAAAAAATGTAAATTTCCAATTTCAACCAAACATGCTAGAAATGCTCAAATTGCGCAAACAAGCCTACTGTAGGAATTTTACAAACGTCTGACAAAACTGAAAAATGTAAATTTCCAATTTCAACCAAACATGCTAAAAATGCTCCAATTGAGCTAATTAGCTTATTGTGAGAATATTACAAACGTCTGACAAAACTGAAAAATGTAAATTTCCAATTTCAACCAAACATGCTAGAAATGCTCTAATTGAGTTATTTAGCTTATTGTGAGAATATTACAAACGTCTGACAAAACTAAAAAATGTAAATTTCCAATTTCAACCAAACATGCTAGAAATGCTCAAATTGCGCAAATAAGCCTACTGTAGGAATTTTACAAACGTCTGACAAAACTGAAAAATGTAAATTTCCAATTTCAACCAAACATGCTAGAAATGCTCTAATTGAGTTAATTAGCTTATTGTGAGAATATTACAAACGTCTGACAAAACTAAAAAATGTAAATTTCCAATTTCAACCAAACATGCTAGAAATGCTCCAATTGAGCTAATTAGCTTATTGTGAGAATATTGCAATTGTCTGACAAAAGTGAAAAATGTAAATTTCCAATTTCAACCACACATGCTAGAAATGCTCCAAATGAGCTAATTAGCTTATTGTGAGAATATTACAAACGTCTGACAAAACTGAAAAATGTAAATTTCCAATTTCAACCAAACATGCTAGAAATGCTCCAATTGAGCTAATTAGCTTATTGTGAGAATATTACAAACGTCTGACAAACATGATAAATATAAATTTCCAATTACAACCAAACATGCTAGAAATGCTCTAATTGAGCTAATTAGCTTATTGTGAGAATATTACAAACGTCTGACAAAACTAAAAAATGTAAATTTCCAATTTCAACCAAACATGCTAGAAATGCTCAAATTGCGCAAACAAGCCTACTGTAGGAATTTTACAAACGTCTGACAAAACTGAAAAATGTAAATTTCCAATTTCAACCAAACATGCTAAAAATGCTCCAATTGAGCTAATTAGCTTATTGTGAGAATATTACAAACGTCTGACAAAACTGAAAAATGTAAATTTCCAATTTCAACCAAACATGCTAGAAATGCTCTAATTGAGCTAATTAGCTTATTGTGAGAATATTGCAATTGTCTGACAAAAGTGAAAAATGTAAATTTCCATTTTTAACCAAACATGCTAGAAATGCTCCAATTGAGCTAATTAGCTTATTGTGAGAATATTACAAACGTCTGACAAAACTGAAAAATGTAAATTTCCAATTTCAACCAAACATGCTAGAAATGCTCAAATTGCGCAAATAAGCCTACTGTAGGAATTTTACAAACGTCTGACAAAACTGAAAAATGTAAATTTCCAATTTCAACCAAACATGCTAGAAATGCTCTAATTGAGTTAATTAGCTTATTGTGAGAATATTACAAACGTCTGACAAAATTAAAAAATGTAAATTTCCAATTTCAACCAAACATGCTAGAAATGCTCTAATTGAGCTAATTAGCTTATTGTGAGAATATTACAAACGTCTGACAAAACTGAAAAATGTAAATTTCCAATTTCAACCAAACATGCTAGAAATGCTCCAATTGAGCTAATTAGCTTATTGTGAGAATATTACAAAAGTCTGACAACACTGAAAAATTCAATATTCCAATTTCAACCAAACATGCTAGAAATGCTCCAATTGAGCTAATTAGCTTATTGTGAGAATATTGCAATTGTCTGACAAAAGTGAAAAATGTAAATTTCCAATTTCAACCAAACATGCTAGAAATGCTCCAATTGAGCTAATTAGCTTATTGTGAGAATATTAAAAACGTCTGACAAAACTGAAAAATGTAAATTTCCAATTTCAACCAAACATGCTAGAAATGCTCAAAATGCGCAAATAAGCCTACTGTAGGAATTTTACAAACGTCTGACAAAACTGAAAAATGTAAATTTCCAATTTCAACCAAACATGCTAGAAATGCTCCAATTGAGCTAATTAGCTTATTGTGAGAATATTACAAACGTCTGACAAACATGATAAATATAAATTTCCAATTTCAACCAAACATGCTAGAAATGCTCTAATTGAGCTAATTAGCTTATTGTGAGAATATTAAAAACGTCTGACAAAACTGAAAAATGTAAATTTCCAATTTCAACCAAACATGCTAGAAATGCTCCAATTGAGCTAGTTAGCTTATTGTGAGAATATTGCAATTGTCTGACAAAAGTGAAAAATGTAAATTTCCATTTTTAACCAAACATGCTAGAAATGCTCCAATTGAGCTAATTAGCTTATTGTGAGAATATTACAAACGTCTGACAACACTGAAAAATGTAAATTTCCAATTTCAACCAAACATGCTAGAAATGCTCCAATTGAGCTAATTAGCTTATTGTGAGAATATTGCAATTGTCTGACAAAAGTGAAAAATGTAAATTTCAAATTTCAACCAAACATGCTAGAAATGCTCCAATTGAGCTAATTAGCTTATTGTGAGAATATTACAAACGTCTGACAAAACTGAAAAATGTAAATTTCCAATTTCAACCAAACATGCTAGAAATGCTCCAATTGAGCTAATTAGCTTATTGTGAGAATATTACAAACGTCTGACAAACATGACAAATATAAATTTCCAATTTCAACCAAACATGCTAGAAATGCTCTAATTGAGCTAATTAGCTTATTGTGAGAATATTACAAACGTCTGACAAAACTAAAAAATGTAAATTTCCAATTTCAACCAAACATGCTAGAAATGCTCAAATTGCGCAAATAAGCCTACTGTAGGAATTTTACAAACGTCTGACAAAACTGAAAAATGTAAGTTTCCAATTTCAACCAAACATGCTAGAAATGCTCCAATTGAGCTAATTAGCTTATTGTGAGAATATTACAAACGTCTGACAAAAGTGAAAAATGTAAATTTCCAATTTCAACCACACATGCTAGAAATGCTCCAATTGAGCTAATTAGCTTATTGTGAGAATATTAAAAACGTCTGACAAAACTGAAAAATGTAAATTTCCAATTTCAACCAAACATGCTAGAAATGCTCAAATTGCGCAAATAAGCCTACTGTAGGAATTTTACAAACGTCTGACAAATCTGAAAAATGTAAATTTCCAATTTCAACCAAACATGCTAGAAATGCTCCAATTGAGCTAATTAGCTTATTGTGAGAATATTACAAACGTCTGACAACACTGAAAAATGTAAATTTCCAATTTCAACCACACATGCTAGAAATGCTCCAATTGAGCTAATTAGCTTATTGTGAGAATATTAAAAACGTCTGACAAAACTGAAAAATGTAAATTTCCAATTTCAACCAAACATGCTAGAAATGCTTAAATTGCGCAAATAAGCCTACTGTAGGAATTTTACAAACGTCTGACAAAACTGAAAAATGTAAATTTCCAATTTCAACCAAACATGCTAGAAATGCTCCAATTGAGCTAATTAGCTTATTGTGAGAATATTACAAACGTCTGACAAAACTGAAAAATGTAAATTTCCAATTTCAACCAAACATGCTAGAAATGCTCCAATTGAGCTAATTAGCTTATTGTGAGAATATTGCAATTGTCTGACAAAAGTGAAAAATGTAAATTTCCAATTTCAACCAAACATGCTAGAAATGCTCCAATTGAGCTAATTAGCTTATTGTGAGAATATTACAAACGTCTGACAAAAGTGAAAAATGTAAATTTCCAATTTCAACCAAACATGCTAGAAATGCTCCAATTGAGCTAATTAGCTTATTGTGAGAATATTACAAACGTCTGACAAAACTGAAAAATGTAAATTTTCAATTTCAACCAAACATGCTAGAAATGCTCCAATTGAGCTAATTAGCTTATTGTGAGAATATTACAAACGTCTGACAAAACTGAAAAATGTAAATTTCCAATTTCAACCAAACATGCTAGAAATGCTCAAATTGCGCAAATAAGCCTACTGTAGGAATTTTACAAACGTCTGACAAAAGTGAAAAATGTAAATTTCCAATTTCAACCAAACATGCTAGAAATGCTCCAATTGAGCTAATTAGCTTATTGTGAGAATATTACAAACGTCTGACAAAAGTGAAAAATGTAAATTTCCAATTTCAACCAAACATGCTAGAAATGCTCCAATTGAGCTAATTAGCTTATTGTGAGAATATTACAAACGTCTGACAAAACTGAAAAATGTAAATTTTCAATTTCAACCAAACATGCTAGAAATGCTCCAATTGAGCTAATTAGCTTATTGTGAGAATATTACAAACGTCTGACAAAACTGAAAAATGTAAATTTCCAATTTCAACCAAACATGCTAGAAATGCTCAAATTGCGCAAATAAGCCTACTGTAGGAATTTTACAAACGTCTGACAAAACTGAAAAATGTAAATTTCCAATTTCAACCAAACATGCTAGAAATGCTCCAATTGAGCTAATTAGCTTATTGTGAAAATATTACAAACGTCTGACAAACATGATAAATGTAAATTTCCAATTTCAACCAAACATGCTAGAAATGCTCTAATTGAGCTAATTAGCTTATTGTGAGAATATTACAAACGTCTGACAAAACTGAAAAATGTAAATTTCCAATTTCAACCAAACATGCTAGAAATGCTCCAATTGAGCTAATTAGCTTATTGTGAGAATATTACAAACGTCTGACAACACTGAAAAATTCAATATTCCAATTTCAACCAAACATGCTAGAAATGCTCCAATTGAGCTAATTAGCTTATTGTGAGAATATTGCAATTGTCTGACAAAAGTGAAAAATGTAAATTTCCAATTTCAACCAAACATGCTAGAAATGCTCCAATTGAGCTAATTAGCTTATTGTGAGAATATTAAAAACGTCTGACAAAACTGAAAAATGTAATTTTCCAATTTCAACCAAACATGCTAGAAATGCTCCAATTGAGCTAATTAGCTTATTGTGAGAATATTACAAACGTCTGACAAAACTGAAAAATGTAAATTTCCAATTTCAACCAAACATGCTAGAAATGCTCCAATTGAGCTAATTAGCTTATTGTGAGAATATTGCAATTGTCTGACAAAAGTGAAAAATGTAAATTTCCATTTTTAACCAAACATGCTAGAAATGCTCCAATTGAGCTAATTAGCTTATTGTGAGAATATTACAAACGTCTGACAACACTGAAAAATGTAAATTTTCAATTTCAACCAAACATGCTAGAAATGCTCCAATTGAGCTAATTAGGTTATTGTGAGAATATTGCAATTGTCTGACAAAAGTGAAAAATGTAAATTTCCAATTTCAACCAAACATGCTAGAAATGCTCTAATTGAGCTAATTAGCTTATTGTGAGAATATTACAAACGTCTGACAAAACTGAAAAATGTAAATTTCCAATTTCAACCAAACATGCTAGAAATGCTCCAATTGAGCTAATTAGCTTATTGTGAGAATATTACATACGTCTGACAAAACTGAAAAATTCAAACTTCCAATTTCAACCAAACATGCTAGAAATGCTCCAATTGAGCTAATTAGCTTATTGTGAGAATATTGCAATTGTCTGACAAAAGTGAAAAATGTAAATTTCCAATTTCAACCAAACATGCTAGAAATGCTCCAATTGAGCTAATTAGCTTATTGTGAGAATATTACAAACGTCTGACAAAAGTGAAAAATGTAAATTTCCAATTTCAACCAAACATGCTAGAAATGCTCCAATTGAGCTAATTAGCTTATTGTGAGAATATTACAAACGTCTGACAAAACTGAAAAATGTAAATTTCCAATTTCAACCAAACATGCTAGAAATGCTCAAATTGCGCAAATAAGCCTACTGTAGGAATTTTACAAACGTCTGACAAAAGTGAAAAATGTAAATTTCCAATTTCAACCAAACATGCTAGAAATGCTCCAATTGAGCTAATTAGCTTATTGTGAGAATATTACAAACGTCTGACAAAAGTGAAAAATGTAAATTTCCAATTTCAACCAAACATGCTAGAAATGCTCCAATTGAGCTAATTAGCTTATTGTGAGAATATTACAAACGTCTGACAAAACTGAAAAATGTAAATTTTCAATTTCAACCAAACATGCTAGAAATGCTCCAATTGAGCTAATTAGCTTATTGTGAGAATATTACAAACGTCTGACAAAACTGAAAAATGTAAATTTCCAATTTCAACCAAACATGCTAGAAATGCTCAAATTGCGCAAATAAGCCTACTGTAGGAATTTTACAAACGTCTGACAAAACTGAAAAATGTAAATTTCCAATTTCAACCAAACATGCTAGAAATGCTCCAATTGAGCTAATTAGCTTATTGTGAAAATATTACAAACGTCTGACAAACATGATAAATGTAAATTTCCAATTTCAACCAAACATGCTAGAAATGCTCTAATTGAGCTAATTAGCTTATTGTGAGAATATTACAAACGTCTGACAAAACTGAAAAATGTAAATTTCCAATTTCAACCAAACATGCTAGAAATGCTCCAATTGAGCTAATTAGCTTATTGTGAGAATATTACAAACGTCTGACAACACTGAAAAATTCAATATTCCAATTTCAACCAAACATGCTAGAAATGCTCCAATTGAGCTAATTAGCTTATTGTGAGAATATTGCAATTGTCTGACAAAAGTGAAAAATGTAAATTTCCAATTTCAACCAAACATGCTAGAAATGCTCCAATTGAGCTAATTAGCTTATTGTGAGAATATTAAAAACGTCTGACAAAACTGAAAAATGTAATTTTCCAATTTCAACCAAACATGCTAGAAATGCTCCAATTGAGCTAATTAGCTTATTGTGAGAATATTACAAACGTCTGACAAAACTGAAAAATGTAAATTTCCAATTTCAACCAAACATGCTAGAAATGCTCCAATTGAGCTAATTAGCTTATTGTGAGAATATTGCAATTGTCTGACAAAAGTGAAAAATGTAAATTTCCATTTTTAACCAAACATGCTAGAAATGCTCCAATTGAGCTAATTAGCTTATTGTGAGAATATTACAAACGTCTGACAACACTGAAAAATGTAAATTTTCAATTTCAACCAAACATGCTAGAAATGCTCCAATTGAGCTAATTAGGTTATTGTGAGAATATTGCAATTGTCTGACAAAAGTGAAAAATGTAAATTTCCAATTTCAACCAAACATGCTAGAAATGCTCTAATTGAGCTAATTAGCTTATTGTGAGAATATTACAAACGTCTGACAAAACTGAAAAATGTAAATTTCCAATTTCAACCAAACATGCTAGAAATGCTCCAATTGAGCTAATTAGCTTATTGTGAGAATATTACATACGTCTGACAAAACTGAAAAATTCAAACTTCCAATTTCAACCAAACATGCTAGAAATGCTCCAATTGAGCTAATTAGCTTATTGTGAGAATATTGCAATTGTCTGACAAAAGTGAAAAATGTAAATTTCCAATTTCAACCAAACATGCTAGAAATGCTCCAATTGAGCTAATTAGCTTATTGTGAGAATATTACAAACGTCTGACAAAAGTGAAAAATGTAAATTTCCAATTTCAACCAAACATGCTAGAAATGCTCCAATTGAGCTAATTAGCTTATTGTGAGAATATTGCAATTGTCTGACAAAAGTGAAAAATGTAAATTTCCAATTTTAACCAAACATGCTAGAAATGCTCCAATTGAGCTAATTAGCTTATTGTGAGAATATTACAAACGTCTGGCTAAAGTGAAAAATGTAAATTTCCAATTTCAACCAAACATGCTAGAAATGCTCCAATTGAGCTAATTAGCTTATTGTGAGAATATTACAAACGTCTGACAAACATGATAAAAATAAATTTCCAATTTCAACCAAACATGCTAGAAATGCTCTAATTGAGCTAATTAGCTTATTGTGAGAATATTACAAACGCCTGACAAAACTAAAAAATGTAAATTTCCAATTTCAACCAAACATGCTAGAAATGCTCCAATTGAGCTAATTAGCTTATTGTGAGAATATTGCAATTGTCTGACAAAAGTGAAAAATGTAAATTTCCAATTTCAACCACACATGCTAGAAATGCTCCAATTGAGCTAATTAGCTTATTGTGAGAATATTAAAAACGTCTGACAAAACTGAAAAATGTAAATTTCCAATTTCGACCAAACATGCTAGAAATGCTCCAATTGAGCTAATTAGCTTATTGTGATAATATTACAAACGTCTGACAAACATGATAAATATAAAATTCCAATTTCAACCAAACATGCTAGAAATGCTCTAATTGAGCTAATTAGCTTATTGTGAGAATATTACAAACGTCTGACAAAACTGAAAAATATAAACTTCCAATTTCAACCAAACATGCTAGAAATGCTCTAATTGAGCTAATTAGCTTATTGTGAGAATATTACAAACGTCTGACAAAACTGAAAAATGTAAATTTCCAATTTCAACCAAACATGCTAGAAATGCTCCAATTGAGCTAATTAGCTTATTGTGAGAATATTACAAACGTCTGACAAACATGATAAATATAAATTTCCAATTTCAACCAAACATGCTAGAAATGCTCTAATTGAGCTAATTAGCTTATTGTGAGAATATTACAAACGTCTGACAAAACTGAAAAATGTAAATTTCCAATTTCAACCAAACATGCTAGAAATGCTCAAATTGTGCAAATAAGCCTACTGTAGGAATTTTACAAACGTCTGACAAAACTGAAAAATGTAAATTTCCAATTTCAACCAAACATGCTAGAAATGCTCCAATTGAGCTAATTAGCTTATTGTGAGAATATTAAAAACGTCTGACAAAACTGAAAAATGTAAATTTCCAATTTCAACCAAACATGCTAGAAATGCTCAAATTGAGCTAATTAGCTAATTGTGAGAATATTGCAATTGTTTGACAACACTGAAAAATGTAAATTTCCAATTTCAACCAAACATGCTAGAAATGCTCCAATTGAGCTAATTAGCTTATTGTGAGAATATTAAAAACGTCTGACAAAACTGAAAAATGTAAATTTCCAATTTCAACCAAACATGCTAGAAATGCTCCAATTGAGCTAATTAGCTTATTGTGAGAATATTGCAATTGTCTGACAAAAGTGAAAAATGTAAATTTCCATTTTTAACCAAACATGCTAGAAATGCTCCAATTGAGCTAATTAGCTTATTGTGAGAATATTACAAACGTCTGACAACACTGAAAAATGTAAATTTCCAATTTCAACCAAACATGCTAGAAATGCTCCAATTGAGCTAATTAGCTTATTGTGAGAATATTGCAATTGTCTGACAAAAAGTGAAAAATGTAAATTTCCAATTTCAACCAAACATGCTAGAAATGCTCTAATTGAGCTAATTAGCTTATTGTGAGAATATTACAAACGTCTGACAAACATGATAAATATAAATTTCCAATTTCAACCAAACATGCTAGAAATGCTCTAATTGAGCTAATTAGCTTATTGTGAGAATATTACAAACGTCTGACAAAACTAAAAAATGTAAGTTTCCAATTTCAACCAAACATGCTAAAAATGCTCAAATTGCGCAAATAAGCCTACTGTAGGAATTTTACAAACGTCTGACAAAACTGAAAAATGTAAATTTCCAATTTCAACCAAACATGCTAGAAATGCTCCAATTGAGCTAATTAGCTTATTGTGAGAATATTACAAACGTCTGACAAAACTGAAAAATATAATATTCCAATTTCAACCAAACATGCTAGAAATGCTCCAATTGAGCTAATTAGCTTATTGTGAGAATATTGCAATTGTCTGACAAAAGTGAAAAATGTAAATTTCCAATTTCAACCACACATGCTAGAAATGCTCCAATTGAGCTAATTAGCTTATTGTGAGAATATTAAAAACGTCTGACAAAACTGAAAAATGTAAATTTCCAATTTCAACCAAACATGCTAGAAATGCTCAAATTGCGCAAATAAGCCTACTGTAGGAATTTTACAAACGTCTGACAAAACTGAAAAATGTGAATTTCCAATTTCAACCAAACATGCTAGAAATGCTCCAATTGAGCTAATTAGCTTATTGTGACAATATTACAAACGTCTGACAAACATGATAAATATAAATTTCCAGTTTCAACCAAACATGCTAGAAATGCTCCAATTGAGCTAATTAGCTTATTGTGAAAATATTACAAACGTCTGACAAACATGATAAATGTAAATTTCCAATTTCAACCAAACATGCTAGAAATGCTCTAATTGAGCTAATTAGCTTATTGTGAGAATATTACAAACGTCTGACAAAACTGAAAAATGTAAATTTCCAATTTCAACCAAACATGCTAGAAATGCTCCAATTGAGCTAATTAGCTTATTGTGAGAATATTACATACGTCTGACAACACTGAAAATTCGAATTTCCAATTTCAACCAAACATGCTAGAAATGCTCCAATTGAGCTAATTAGCTTATTGTGAGAATATTGCAATTGTCTGACAAAAGTGAAAAATGTAAATTTCAAATTTCAACCAAACATGCTAGAAATGCTCCAATTGAGCTAATTAGCTTATTGTGAGAATATTACAAACGTCTGACAAAACTGAAAAATGTAAATTTCCAATTTCAACCAAACATGCTAGAAATGCTCCAATTGAGCTAATTAGCTTATTGTGAGAATATTACAAACGTCTGACAAACATGACAAATATAAATTTCCAATTTCAACCAAACATGCTAGAAATGCTCTAATTGAGCTAATTAGCTTATTGTGAGAATATTACAAACGTCTGACAAAACTAAAAAATGTAAATTTCCAATTTCAACCAAACATGCTAGAAATGCTCAAATTGCGCAAATAAGCCTACTGTAGGAATTTTACAAACGTCTGACAAAACTGAAAAATGTAAATTTCCAATTTCAACCAAACATGCTAGAAATGCTCCAATTGAGCTAATTAGCTTATTGTGAGAATATTACAAACGTCTGACAAAACTGAAAAATATAAATTTCCAATTTCAACCAAACATGCTAGAAATGCTCCAATTGAGCTAATTAGCTTATTGTGAGAATATTGCAATTGTCTGACAAAAGTGAAAAATGTAAATTTCCAATTTCAACCACACATGCTAGAAATGCTCCAATTGAGCTAATTAGCTTATTGTGAGAATATTAAAAACGTCTGACAAAACTGAAAAATGTAAATTTCCAATTTCAACCAAACATGCTAGAAATGCTCAAATTGCGCAAATAAGCCTACTGTAGGAATTTTACAAACGTCTGACAAATCTGAAAAATGTAAATTTCCAATTTCAACCAAACATGCTAGAAATGCTCCAATTGAGCTAATTAGCTTATTGTGAGAATATTACAAACGTCTGACAACACTGAAAAATGTAAATTTCCAATTTCAACCACACATGCTAGAAATGCTCCAATTGAGCTAATTAGCTTATTGTGAGAATATTACAAACGTCTGACAAAACTGAAAAATGTAAATTTCCAATTTCAACCAAACATGCTAGAAATGCTTAAATTGCGCAAATAAGCCTACTGTAGGAATTTTACAAACGTCTGACAAAACTGAAAAATGTAAATTTCCAATTTCAACCAAACATGCTAGAAATGCTCCAATTGAGCTAATTAGCTTATTGTGAGAATATTACAAACGTCTGACAAAACTGAAAAATGTAAATTTCCAATTTCAACCAAACATGCTAGAAATGCTCCAATTGAGCTAATTAGCTTATTGTGAGAATATTGCAATTGTCTGACAAAAGTGAAAAATGTAAATTTCCAATTTCAACCAAACATGCTAGAAATGCTCCAATTGAGCTAATTAGCTTATTGTGAGAATATTACAAACGTCTGACAAAAGTGAAAAATGTAAATTTCCAATTTCAACCAAACATGCTAGAAATGCTCCAATTGAGCTAATTAGCTTATTGTGAGAATATTACAAACGTCTGACAAAACTGAAAAATGTAAATTTTCAATTTCAACCAAACATGCTAGAAATGCTCCAATTGAGCTAATTAGCTTATTGTGAGAATATTACAAACGTCTGACAACACTGAAAAATATAAATTTCCAATTTCAACCAAACATGCTAGAAATGCTCTAATTGAGCTAATTAGCTTATTGTGAGAATATTACAAACGTCTGACAAAACTGAAAAATGTAAATTTCCAATTTCAACCAAACATGCTAGAAATGCTCAAATTGCGCAAATAAGCCTACTGTAGGAATTTTACAAACGTCTGACAAAACTGAAAAATGTAAATTTCCAACTTCAACCAAACATGCTAGAAATGCTCCAATTGAGCTAATTAGCTTATTGTGAGAATATTACAAACGTCTGACAAAACTGAAAAATGTAAATTTCCAATTTCAACCAAACATGCTAGAAATGCTCAAATTGCGCAAATAAGCCTACTGTAGGAATTTTACAAACGTCTGACAAAACTGAAAAATGTAAATTTCCAATTTCAACCAAACATGCTAGAAATGCTCCAATTGAGCTAATTAGCTTATTGTGAGAATATTACAAACGTCTGACAAAACTGAAAAATATAAATTTCCAATTTCAACCAAACATGCTAGAAATGCTCCAATTGAGCTAATTAGCTTATTGTGAGAATATTGCAATTGTCTGACAAAAGTGAAAAATGTAAATTTCCAATTTCAACCACACATGCTAGAAATGCTCCAATTGAGCTAATTAGCTTATTGTGAGAATATTAAAAACGTCTGACAAAACTGAAAAATGTAAATTTCCAATTTCAACCAAACATGCTAGAAATGCTCAAATTGCGCAAATAAGCCTACTGTAGGAATTTTACAAACGTCTGACAAATCTGAAAAATGTAAATTTCCAATTTCAACCAAACATGCTAGAAATGCTCCAATTGAGCTAATTAGCTTATTGTGAGAATATTACAAACGTCTGACAACACTGAAAAATGTAAATTTCCAATTTCAACCACACATGCTAGAAATGCTCCAATTGAGCTAATTAGCTTATTGTGAGAATATTACAAACGTCTGACAAAACTGAAAAATGTAAATTTCCAATTTCAACCAAACATGCTAGAAATGCTTAAATTGCGCAAATAAGCCTACTGTAGGAATTTTACAAACGTCTGACAAAACTGAAAAATGTAAATTTCCAATTTCAACCAAACATGCTAGAAATGCTCCAATTGAGCTAATTAGCTTATTGTGAGAATATTACAAACGTCTGACAAAACTGAAAAATGTAAATTTCCAATTTCAACCAAACATGCTAGAAATGCTCCAATTGAGCTAATTAGCTTATTGTGAGAATATTGCAATTGTCTGACAAAAGTGAAAAATGTAAATTTCCAATTTCAACCAAACATGCTAGAAATGCTCCAATTGAGCTAATTAGCTTATTGTGAGAATATTACAAACGTCTGACAAAAGTGAAAAATGTAAATTTCCAATTTCAACCAAACATGCTAGAAATGCTCCAATTGAGCTAATTAGCTTATTGTGAGAATATTACAAACGTCTGACAAAACTGAAAAATGTAAATTTTCAATTTCAACCAAACATGCTAGAAATGCTCCAATTGAGCTAATTAGCTTATTGTGAGAATATTACAAACGTCTGACAACACTGAAAAATATAAATTTCCAATTTCAACCAAACATGCTAGAAATGCTCTAATTGAGCTAATTAGCTTATTGTGAGAATATTACAAACGTCTGACAAAACTGAAAAATGTAAATTTCCAATTTCAACCAAACATGCTAGAAATGCTCAAATTGCGCAAATAAGCCTACTGTAGGAATTTTACAAACGTCTGACAAAACTGAAAAATGTAAATTTCCAACTTCAACCAAACATGCTAGAAATGCTCCAATTGAGCTAATTAGCTTATTGTGAGAATATTACAAACGTCTGACAAAACTGAAAAATGTAAATTTCCAATTTCAACCAAACATGCTAGAAATGCTCCAATTGAGCTAATTAGCTTATTGTGAAAATATTACAAACGTCTGACAAACATGATAAATGTAA